>NC_061116.1:20235803-20314602 GCF_002878395.1 Capsicum annuum | reverse complement strand
GCTTTGTTATACATGATTATTTTACTATTCCCAAGTTATGACTTGATATTTAATATTGTGAATTTCATATTTCTACCATGAGTTGATATTTCAAGTGCTTTCAAGATATGTGTCGAGCTTTAAGCTTCCTTATGACAAATTGGATTATTGAGTATATTTATTCATGAGATTGAGTTGTTACAATGAGTCTTGATATTTCCTCAAAGTTATTGATGTTGCCATAATTTAATGAATTGATACATTTTGATATTAAGAAAGATTGATTTTATTTGAGTCAAGTTAGGAATCCACAAATTAATTATGATTTGATAAATGAGAAAGAGATTTGATTTGAGCTTCATAATAGACCCTTGTGATATTCGTGGTGGATTTTCTAACGTGTTCTAAGCTTGTTTCTGGGAGTAGTATTTAGCACGGAGCAGTGAATGTAGTATTTCCCCCAAAACTATGTGCCACTCTAGGATTGGTATTGATATTTGTGGGCCAGAGGCCAAGTATGAGATTGTGATCACTAAATTGAGGTTGTACTCCCTGGCAAGAGTACGAAGCTCCCGCCAATGTGGGGTTCTCTCCTTAGGAGGGCAAAATATTGGACTCGATGTAGCTCACATGGTTTATGTCGGTTATAAGAATCACCCATGTCCATAAGAGTTGAGTTTCTTAAATTACCGAGTCACTCTGAGTCTTGAGTTGAAGAGTTGAGTTATTTATGATGATTTATGAGGTTTTTATCAAATGATTTATTTACTATGAGATCATGAAAAGTATATTTTAATCAAACTCAAGCAAAGTGAACCATCATTGTACATATGCATATTTTCATGAAATTGATGATGATATTTACATTGTTGCATGCACCCCCACATACTCAGTATATTCCAAAGTGCTGACCCACATATTTTCCTATGGGCTATATTTTCTAGTAATGTAGGTTCAGGAACTCAGCTGTAGTCGTGTTAGCGATATTCGGGTGCCTCGCTACGTTTTCTCAGTGGTGAGTCCTTATGGTTCGAGGACCGTGTCTATATTTTTGTGATATCATTTTGTTGTTATGGCTTTCAGTACTATTGAGTCAGTTGGGGGTTTGTCCCAAAGGATCCTTGATTTTGATGCATAGAGGCTTTGTCAGACGAGAGGGATGGTATGTACAGACATTCAATATATATTTTGGTTGTACAGTTTAGTATTCTCCAGTATCTCTCTTGTACACGATGTGGTATATCTCTTTATTATGCATGGCTATTGTTGAATTGAGTTTGTAGAGGTAGTGTCTGGCTCCGAGCGTTAGCTTGGGGCTACGTGTAGCCCTAAGCACCGTGTGACATCTCAGGATGGAAATTTCGGGGTGTTACAATAGTGAATACACTTGAGTTTATACTCTTTTAGTCCAATGTAACGAGCATTCATTCTTTTTGACTCAACAGGTGGAATTTCTCCTTCTTAGCCAAACCTTCTAACATTATTAACACCTTTACGAAGTTTATTAGAAAGAGTAGTCCATTGAAGAAATTTTTTCAACTCTTCTGTTAAGCAAACCAGGTCCCTTTCCAATTATTCATTCCTGTAAAAAACAACCATAAGGTGTTTCTTCAATAACAATTTCAAGCCCTAGAGTATTTTTTGCTGAGAATAAGAAAAATCAAAAATTAACAAAAAAATAAAAGCTTTTTAAGAAAAAAATCATTTATTTTCATCTTGCTCAAAAAGTAAAAAATAAAATAAAAAAATATATGAATATGTGCTATATGTACTTTTGGTAATGAGAAGCTAAACTGCAAGGGACCGGTCCCTGGATGTGCAAAGTACAGTACAGTTGGCATGCTGTATCAACACAGTTTTGTCTTCTTATGTAACAAACTTGCAAGTGCTATTTTGTACTGACTTGGACAGCTGGTCCAATGATATTTTCGCCCTAGTCATCACTCAACTATAAAAGGAAAGAGACGCTTTTTCATTAAATGATTTTTGTAAAGTCTAAAGAGTGAAAAAAGAGGAAGAAAAACCCCATTTCAACACTGCTCAAGTTCTTACCTATATTATGTGAGATTGAATAGAAATTATTCTTGAGTGAGCTCTTATTTGTAACCGAATTACTCACTTATGACAATAGTGTTTTTTCTCTTTGAGTAGAGAGCACTTAGGTAGAGTTGCCTAAGCTTGTTGCTGATTAGAGTTAATCAGTGGAAAGGGTCCTTGGTAGAGTTACCAAGATGAAATTATAATAAAGTTGTTACAAGCGAAAGTTGGCTATAGATTCTAGTTTCATGAGTTACAATATTATAAATAGTCTCACATCAGCTTTTGTTACTTGATGAATGTGGTAGGAAGAATTAGAAGTATATGTTGCCCAACCTTAACATAAGTAGTATCCTCATTGATTTTAGCATCAGATATTAAAAATATGGATAATAATAATATTCAAATTGGGAGAATATGTAAAATCTGAAAATAGAAATGTCTGAAAACACAATGAAGATATTTTGTATCTGCTTCTACTAAACCTCGTACATAATCTCTCAACCTCTATTTTTATCAATTTTCAACGTCATTATATCATGGTTATTTTCCATTTAGTTACTAAAACATCTGGAGTAAATCATTTGTCAATAATCGATCACATGATATATATAAACTAGACTACTACATGAAGTATATAAATCACTCCACTGCATCATTTATGAATAATCTACCAGTCACTTGATATATATTACAGACTATATTAAAACTTTATTAAAAAAGAAATTAATTAACTAAATAACTAAAAGAAAATAAATGAGTTAGAATTATTTGAATATGATAATAATATTTTGTTATATCATATGAGAGTTTTGATCAATTGGTGGTATGATCTAATAAGTTTGTAAACAAATAATTATTGTACAAAATTTTTCACAAAATAAGATAGTCATAAATCAAATGGATTGTTATTAAATAAATTAAATGGATAAGTTTTTTCCTTCACCTTATACGAATTAAAAAGATAACAATTAGATAAGTTAAATAGTTTAAATCAAACTCTGAATTGATAAATATATACTAAATTTCCCCCTCATCTAATTATTTAATGAACATAAATAATGCATAATTATCGATAAAAACACATATTTTAAACTGCGAAATTGTAAAATTTGTCGTAAGTTTTTGTCAGTTCACGATGTCTTCAAGATTGCAGGATTATCTCAGTAAAAAATACAAATCTTTTTTCATGTTTGAGCTGATTGAGACATTTTTTGTGTTGAAAAAAAAAAGAAAAAAAATAAAGAAAAGAATATGAAAAAGTTTAAGATGCCCAACTCTATTATATAAAAGGGCTGGAAGAAATGTGATGATTGGAGGTTTGTACTTTTTGATCATTGATGCACGAATATATATCATACTAATGATTTATCATAGGGAAAAGGGCCAAAAATACCCCCTACATTAAGAAATTGGCCAAATTTATCCTCAGTCATACTTTGGGGTCATATATACCCCAGCCATTATCAAAATTTCTACATGTGCCCTTCAACTAAAGGAATAGCCCAAATAACATTAATTGATCCTTTTTCTAAAAAACTCCAAACCTAACCTGATCGACCCATCAAAAGAACCCAAGCAAAATCAAAGAAACAAGGTTTGACAGCTGATTCAATCACGTACACCATCCTTGAACGTTTACAAAGTGGTTCTCATAGAACATCGAGAATACACAGGTAAAATCCAATCACCGGTTGGGTGGTTATCCATTAAGGTGATAAGGAAACATGGACTAGATTAGTCCATTGGTTTAGTCCATAAAGGATTTTATCGCTCGGTTGTGCTTTCGCTTGAGCACTATTGGTTTAGTCCATAAAGGATTTTATCGCTCGGTTGTGCTTTCGCTTGAGCACTCATGGTGTTAAAGCGACATGACTTTTAATTTATACTGAGAACTCTGATGACTAGGAACTAAGCTGTGTGGAAGAGTGCTCTGCTATAGGCGAGATGGATTTTTTCTTATATGAATGTTGTTATATGATCAGATCTCTTCATCATAGAGGAAACTGTAAATTGGAACTTATTTACAAAATCCAAAGTGGTGATATTGTTTACTTCTATAGCTATTGCAATGTTTGAAGTCCTCTTTGGCCATAGTAACAACTCTAATATGAAAACATGTAACTTCCTTGCTTTAGAGATTTGAATCTTGAAACATGAGATAGAACTTATCACCCATGTTGCTAGAGTTGAGGTAAAAAGTGAAAAGAAGATAGAAGTTGGGTTAAGTACGAAGCTGCTTATTTCTTGAATAATCGGCACTGTTTGTGGAATTCAAATATTGAATTGAACTGATCACTGGGTCTTAAAATAGTTGAAAAGTGAATTGGGACAGTAAGCAGTGCTTATTTATGGCAAGTAAATTTGTGAAAATTATTGAACATGTACAATGCTTGGTCCTTTTGATGGGTAGGTCGGGTCGGATTTGGGTTTTTTAAAAAAATGGATCAATTAGCATTATTTGGGCTATTCCGTTAGTGTAAGGGCACATATATAAAATTTCATAACATCGGGGTTATATATGATCCCAAAGTATGACTGAGGGTAAATTTGGTCAATTTTTCAAAGTAGAGGGGTATTTTTGACCCTTTTCCCTTTATCATATACATAAAGAGTGATGTAGATGCTACAGTGATCTATAATCGATCTTTGTGGTTTAATATTTGACCCTCTCCTCGTTCGACCTAAAAGTATTTTAATTTTAAATAAGTTGCGGTTAGGTCTTCTTAAAATTAACAAGTATAGAATATTCAATAGATAGTAGACTATGTGAATGATATATCATCTACTGATGTCATTTTTTTGATGAAATATCTTACTAGTATAATATAAATTATTCTATGCATCGATACGTGACTGTTAAACAGGTATACTGTCGACCAATTGAATATATTAACAAGATAGGGTTAAAAAATAGCATCATTCAAACAATGAAAAACAACTAAATCGCTATGTATAAGAGTCAACAACAATTGAACACATGGTCTGATGAGTAAGGAAAAGTGATGCTTGTGAATGTTCTTATGACAAGTAATATTTGAGAACTAGTCATTCTCAAAGCATATGTCTGTTCTAAGTCATTGATTTTTATTACCATTGCTCTTACTTATACTCATATGATCATGTGTTTAATTGTTGTGCACTCTTATATGATATGATTTACTTGTTCATAAATTCAATCTGCCGATCGTAGATTTTTTTAATAGTCATGTATCTATGAATAGACTAATCTATAATATGTAAATATAAAATAGGCCTAAACATTTATTACAGATCAAATTCGTAATATATATATATATACTACGTTAAAAGCACCAACTCAAATAAATTAAAGTTAAATTACATAAATACCCTTTTTAAACTTTAAAATCTAATTCCCTTATTTATGAAAAAGAAAAGAAAATAAATTATGGCGCGAAAAAACACCAACAGATATTTCTATCTATACCACCAGCGTGCTCTCTCATGAAAACACCACTTCAGATGTTCCATTTACATCGTAGCTATGCCATTCACAATCTTCACACCATGTTCTATGTAAATCTATGGGTAAAAATTTCATAGAGCCGTCTTCTTCACTGGACAGTTTTTCGCGCATAGTCATACAAATCTGGGTTAAAGCTTTGCAGCCGACTGAAGGTAATTTCTATTAATTCGAAGCTTTTGTAGTTAATAACATATAAATTAACTTCTGCCTCACTGTCATTTATGGGTTAAAAGGGTTTCGGCTCTCTTATTTCTTTTCATGTAGTGTATGATCTATTTTATATGTTAGTTACCCGCATAGATCCGCACCCCCCTACAAATGGTATCAGAGCCCAGTTATTTAAACAATACAGCAGTGAGATATATGTTAGTGAGATATATGTTTGAATATATTGAATATGTTATATATGCTTATTGAATTATTTATAAGAAGACCATTTAAAACAGAGAAGCTTTTAGAAAAATTAAAGAATCTTTAATTAGTAATTATTCAGAGTATATAAGTCTAAATAAAATAAAAGAAAACCCACAAAGACTAGTCTACCTAATTACCTTAATATCTAGTATTGAAGCAAAATTAATAATCCATTTAAAATCAAGAAGAATAAGACACATAACACCTAATTATGATAAAATTAGATTTAGATATCCACCAAGATATTATAAATATGGTTTAAATGAATAAAGTACAAAAATACAAAGAATTAAAACAAATTATTTCAGAAAAACGTAAAGAATTAAAAATAAGAATAGAAAGACTACATTATAATATATTTGCCGGAGTTAGTAAAAATTCAATAAATACACAAAAACATAAAATATCAAAATTAGAATCACAAATAGACAGTTTAGAATATATATATCAACATGAACTATTCACAATAAAATGAACAAAGAAGAATTTATAATAGATGAAAAAATATATGAAAATTACGAAGGATCAAAAATAAAAATAGTACTTTCTAATCTAGGAAGAAGATATAAGAAAATAGGTGAACATTTATATCTAATGTTAGAAAAAGAAGAATTAAAATTAGAAGATAAATTGACAGCAATGGTAAGAATAGAAAAAGAAAATGAAGAAATAGATAGGAAAGAAGAAATAGAAAAATTAAAACAACAAACTACAGAAGAAATACGAAAAATAGAAAAACTAAAAATAGTAGGATTGCTGAATTAGAAAAAGAACTACAAATGTTAAAAGATTTGTATGAACAAAGACAAAAGGAAAAAGAAGAAAAAGATAAAGAACAAAAATTACTACACGAAATAAATCAATTTAAGGAAAAATTAGAAATAAAAAACAAAGAATTAGAAATAAATAATATAGATGTTGAAGAGACAGATAATTATGATTCAGAAGATAGTGAAACATATACAGAAATATTAACAAATACAAAAAAATTAGAAATCAACGAAAAACAAGAAATAATTAATAAAGAAAACTCAGAAAATACCAACACAGAAATAAATACTCTTGATAAAAAAGAAGATGAAAATATAATACCTAAAACAGTAGAAATAAGAAAACCTATATATTATAAGAATAAGTTTAAAAAATATAATGAATATGACAAATGGACACCAAAACAAATAGTTAATAAAAATTATAACTTTTTAGACCTAGACTGTGTAATAGATACAGAAAAAATAATACAATTATGGATAGGATATATGACAAAACAATTATTAGATAATAATATAAAGATAACAGATGCACCAGAATATATAGAAAGAACACTAATAGGAACAGTGAAATTATGATTTTCAAATTTAACTGAAAATAACAAGAATGTATTAAGAACTAATAAACCTATAGAAGGAACATCATCAACAACAACTAAACTAACACCTATAGAATTATTAAAAAAATATGAAACAGCTATAAGAGATGAATTTGGTAGTATGACAACAATAGAAGAAGAACAAGATGAAGAAAAAGATACAAATAGGAATTTAATGTTAAAATTAACAATATGTAATATGTGTTATATAGATGAATATACTTGTGCATTTAAAGAATATTATTATAAAGGAGCATATAATATAGAAGAAAGTAAAGAAATAAGAAAATTATATTTTAATAAACTACCCGAACTATTTAGTTCAAAGATAATAAAGAATTGGGAAGAAGCAAAAATAGTAGATACGTTAGGAGCAAGAATAAAATTTTTACAACAATGGTATAGAAACTTATGTGAAAAATATAGAGAAGAATTAAAAATGGAAAAAACATTGATAAGAAATTTAGCATGTTACAAAAATAAAATAGCACCCCAATTTGGATGTGAAGAAAGATATTATAAGAAAAGAAAAAGATATAAGAAATATAAGAAATATAAAAAATCGAAATATAAATACAAGAAACCAAGAAAAAGATATTATGTAAAAAATTATAAATACAAAAGACCATTTAGAAAGAAGAAATCTATAAAAGAATGTACTTGTTATAATTGTAGAAAGTTAGGCCATTTAGCTAGAGATTGTAAATTACCCAAAATCCAAAAAATAAACAAATATCAGAAATAAGAATAGATAATACAGAATATATGCAGATAGATTATATAGATTATGAATTAGAAAGTGAGGATAGTATATATAAAATTTCAGAAAACGAAACAGATAATGAAATAGATAGTGAAATAGATGAATCAAATGACTGAAGAAGATATAAAAATAATAACAAAGGGAGAATATTTAAATGATGAAGGAACAGAACAAAAAATAATATTTGACAGTAACATATGTGATGAAATAAAAGGAGAAGAATTAGACTTAAGTGTAGAAAAAATATTTAAAATACCAACAATAAAAAATATCTTTACTAGGAAAAAGGACGAATATTATGTAGTATGCCAAAAGGAACATGTAATAGACTGTAGATATGCAAAAGGCAAAGCTAGTATACCACTAGTAACAAAAAGAATAATTAATAAAGAGATAAATGACATAAAAAGTAAAGGAGACCCAATAAAATATGTACGCCTTGGAGTTACAGAGATATTAATAAAACCATGTTTTAGAGAAGGAATAGATACACCAATAGAATTATATTTAGCAGATGATAGAATTATAAAACCTATAGAAAAAAGCATAATAACTGCCGTAAAAGGAAATCTAATATACCAAAAATTTAAATTTATAATAAGTGCAAATTATTCAGTAGCGGTAACAGATAAAAATATAGATAAATCACTAGTATTATATTGGAAAATATTAGGAATAGAATTAACCCCAGGAAGTAAAATATTTACAACAAAATGCAAAAATTTATATGTATTAACAACAAAACATAAAATAACAGGAAAAAATAAGATTAACAAAATACGAATAGAAAGTCCATTCGAGCAAATTGTAAAAACAATAGATTATAATGATTATAGCTATAGAGACATAGACATAGAAGAAAATTTAGAAATAGTAAATGATAGAATAAGTACAACGAAAAGAATAGCTGATGAAAAACCAGAATCATCAAGCTCATCAAAAAGAACAAGTTATGAAATAAATTCAACAAGTAATTTAAACCAATATTACATAACAGGAAAAATAAATAAAAAAGAATATTTAATACTCTTAAATACAGGACAAGAAGAAAATTATATAGCAAAATATCTAGTAAAAAATAAAGAAATAAAAACTGATAATGATATGTGCCCAGATCTACCAAGAAGTTCAATAAATAGTAAAAATATAGCAGAAAAAGAAATAATAATAGGAATTAGAAAAATAAAAATAGAATTAGAAGTAAAGGAAGAAATGCAAAAAAGCAGATATAATATTAGGAATAAAATGGCTAGAACAAGTAAAACCATATAATATAGAACATACACAATTAACCTTAACATATAACAAAGAGAAATTATTCTTAAGAAGAGCCTTAACATAAAATGAAAATATATGTATTAATGAAGATAGTAATAGAAGGATATTACAGTAGATATTATACGCCCATGATAGATACAGGAGAAGAAGCTAATTTATGTAGATATAATTGCTTACCAGAAAGTAAATTGGATAAATTAAAAACACCAATAATAGTTAAAGGATTTAATAATGAAGGAAGCTTAATTACTTATAAAGCTAGGAATGTAAAAGTACAAGTATGGGATAAGATATTAACAATAGAAGAAATTTATAATTATGAACTAACATCAAAAGATATACTTTTAGGAATGCCATTTTTAGATTAATTATACCCACATTTAATAACTAGAACAGACTGGTGGTTTACAACACCATATAAACAGAAAGTGAGAGCAAAAAGAGTTAATAATAAAATAAGAAAGAAAACTGATTGGATAAAAAAAAGTGAAAAAATTACACAAAAGTTAGAAAATATAAAAAATACTGAAGATACAATAGAACTAGTAGTATTTTCGATAAATAAAATAGAAATAACTATATTTTCAATAAATAAGATAGAAATAATTAAGAAGAAATTAGAACAATTATATAGTGAAGATCCATTAAAAGGATGGGAAAAACATAAAACTACTATAAAAATTGAATTAATAGATAAAAATAGCATAATAACCCAGAAACCATTAACATATAATTTTGACGATTTAAAAGAATTTAAAATGCATATAGATGAATTATTAGAAAAACAATATATACAAAAAAGTAATAGTAAACATAATAATCCAGCATTTATAGTAAATAAACATAGTGAACAAAAAAGAGGAAAAAGTAGAATGGTTATTGACTATAGAAATTTAAATGCAAAGACTATGACATATAATTATCCAATACCAAATAAGATATTAAAAATAAGACAAATACAGGGATATAATTATTTTAGTAAATTCGATTGTAAATCAGGATTTTACCATTTAAAGTTAGAAGAAGAATCTAAAGAATTAACCACATTTACGGTACCACAAGAATTTTATGAATGGAACGTATTACCATTTGGATATAAAAATGCACCAGGTAGATATCAACATTTTATGGATAGTTATTTTAAACAATTATCTAATTGTATAGTATACATAGATGATATATTATTATATACAAAAACTAAAGAAGAACATTTAAAATTATTAGAACAATTTACAAATATAATAGAAAAATTGGGAATAAGTCTAAGCGAAAAGAAAGCTGAAATTGTGAAAAATCAGATAGAATTTTTAGGAATACAAATAGATAAGAGTGGAGTAAAAATGCAACAACATATAGTACAAAAAATAATAAATTCGAAAGAAAAATTAGATACAAAGAAGAAATTACAATCATTTTTAGGATTAGTAAACCAAGTAAGAGAATATATTCCAAAATTAACAGAAACTTTAAAACCACTACAAAAAAAATTAAAAAGGATGTAGAATATAACTATAATGAAGAAGATAAAAAACAAGTTCAAAAAATAAAATTACTTTGTAAAGAATTACCAAAATTACAATTTTCAGATGAAAATAGAAAATTTATATATATAGTAGAAGCAGATGCTAGTGAATATAGTTATGGAGGAGTACTTAAATATCGATATGAAGCAGAAAAATTAGAACACCATTGTAGATACTACTCAGGTACGTTCAATGAAACAGAAATAAAATGGGAAATAAATAGGAAAGAATTATGTTCATTATATAAATGTTTGTTAGCATTTGAGCCATATATTGTATATAACAAATTTATTGTACGAACAGATAATACACAGGTACGCTGGTGGTTAACAAAGAAAATACAAAATTCAGTTACAACAAAAGAAATTCGGAGACTAGTCTTGAATATATTAAATTTCACATTTATAATTGAAGTAATTAGTACTAACAAAAATGTTATTGCAGATTACATATCAAGACAAAGCTACACAGACTGAAATAATAGAAGAAGATACTCTAGAAAAAATACTCAACACCCTAGTTACGCTTTCAATGAAAGTGGACAGTATGGGTAATGAGATAGAAAAGCTAACGACTAATGAAGATAAACTGAAGTTTATAGCTACAAATCAGCTAACTCAGCAGTGTGCAGAGCTATGTCGATCGGAAGACATTAAATTTCCAGAGCTAGAAGGAGACGATGGGACACTCCATAAAACCCATAACGTTTATCAATCTACTTCTGCAAGTACAAGCAGAGGAGTTAGTAGACAAAGATATCAGAACATGAATATGAACAAGATATTTGAGAAACCATTTATACCAAAAACACAAAAAGACCCCTTGTTCATACCCCCACAAATTACCACATACCGAGATAGTCTGAACCAAGATAAAAAAGTTTACAACTATACAACCCAAAAATACATAGAAAATATCTATAGAGTACAAACTTTCCTAAACCTTAACCCCAGAGCTACAAATATCAAAGAACCAAACACAAATTATATAACCCAAAAATTACAAGGTTATAACAAGCTAATTGCACTACCCAAAACCAACTCAAGCCTAGTGAAAACTTGTTTTGACTACGGATTATTAAATACCATATACACCCAAGACGGAGAAGAACTAACAGCTATGGAAGAATTACATAAAATATTCACCACCTATAAAAGGATAACAAAAGGAAATCTATTTTATATAAAGTGTTATACTGCACCAGCAGAGATATTATACGACGAAATAAAACCAGTTATACAAGTTGTAAAAATAGGACTAACCAGAGATATGATTATACCGGAAGATATTACGCAGCAGCCAGAGATACCCAGAATTGAGATACCTGATTTCTACGCAAATAAACGACTCATTGGACTAGCTACAATTATTCAAGAATTAGCAAATAATTATACCAATGGAAACCCAATATAGAGCTATTATTCGAGAGACCATCAGATGATTTATTCAAATTCAAAAAAACTACAACAAGCAGATATGGAAGATGTTAGGCAATGGATAATGACATTACTTAACCCAGAAAAATAATCTACGGCAAGAGCAATTAAAAAAGGATTTATTTCAGACGGATTATTGATAAGATATTGTAAGATAATTGGACACAAATATCCAGACCATCAATGTTCAAGATGTAACGGAGAAGATAATATTATTCCAGAAGTCCACCTAGAATAAAAGAATCGAAAAGATAAGCATGCCAACCGAAAGATAAGATAAGAAACAATAATGGAGATATGGAAAAGCAGCAGATACGACAACGAGAAGATATCAACGGAGTAATAGTAGAAGACAAGATATAAAATCTTACGTAAAAATTGTTGTGTAGAATTATTGTATAGACTTTAGCCTTTTTTTTAGCCTTTTTGACTTTTTTAAGGCTATAGCACTAAGTTTGTAGCCTTTTTAGCCTTTTTAGCCTTTAAGGCTATGACACTTATTTTTGTCTCTTAAGGAGACTTTTAGAATTTTTAGGAAACTTGTAAATAATGCAAACTTTTTGTAAAGAATTCATTCTATAAATGAAAGAAACCGAAGGCATTGCAAGGCAAGCCTTCATGTGTTGAAGCAATACTCTCTCCTGTCCACAATAAATATTTTACTCAGTTAATTAAAAAACAGATATATTTCAATGGAAAAAGCTATGGAGGAACAAACCTCAGAAATATCAAAACTACCCGAACAAGTATATTTATATATGATTATGAATAGCTAAATTCATAATTCCCAACAATCATGATATGATAAAATAAATTCATATTAGTTACTTTATAGTAGAATTATTCGAAGAATAATATGTTAAGAAGTTTATTAGCAAAGTAGAAACGGAGAAAAATCCCTAAGAACTATGTCATCCTAAAGGTGAAACCAATGAGGCAAGAAGCCGTGGCGGGGAGTAACCAGAGTAGAGGCGCTGTTTAAGGGAAAAAGTATCCAAATTACCATGCTAATAGTGACCGAAGAACATGTTCTTTAAGAATAATCTAGTATATAGTAATCTAAGATGACCATATTTTGTTATGTACATGGTTGAAGGAAATATTTTTAAAAAATAGCAAATTTATGAAAATGAATAATTATTTATCTGATGTGATGGTAGATAAATTTAAAATACTTATTTTGTATACACTTAAAGATATAAAAGTAGTAGATATAAGAAAAATCATATTAGAAAAATCATTTGGTAAATATTATATGACGAGAGTAAATTATATACCATACCTACCTAACTATTCTTACAAATACTTACCATGATAAATTACATAGAATTTTTAGAAAAAGATATGAGCAACATACAGTTAATAGAAAAACAGATGAAACTAAATTTAGACAAATACATGGAAACCAAAGAGATAAAATATATAGAATTTCTTAATAAAAATATGCAAGAATTACTAAGGCTAAAACAAACAACTACAAAATATTATAATAAAATATTTAATCAATTTTAAAAAATAGATCATCGTAAAGTCTTAATCTTATATATACTTAGAGATATAGAAATTATAGATATTAAGAGAATAATATTAGAAAAAGTATTAGACTATGAAATTGAAACCATAAATTGGATAGAACAGTTATACCTAGATAATTACCCAGAAAGATATTATTCAGACTAAGAGATGTTAGAATATATTAGAAAAACTAGATAAAATCAAGATAATCTAAATAATGAAATTAGTTATAAAAACCCAATTAGAAAAATAATGGAGAACCTAAAAGAAAAATTAATGTGGATAGAAGAAACCTTAAAAAATTTAGAAAAAAGTACATGTGATAGTTTATATAATTTTAAAAGCTCACTACGAGAAGAGCAACATAAGATAATAAATAACATTGAAAATCTAGAATTAGATATACATTACAGTACAATTAGGATAAATTATTATACAGAAATCTATAACTCTACAATTACTATAGGATTACAAATTAATGAATACATTTTACGAAAAGAATAAATCATTAAAAGATATTGAAACAAAATTTAAGAAATATCCATGCACAAAGAAAAATAGATTCATTATACATATAATAGATCTATTTTATATGTTAGTTACCCGCATAGATCCCCACCGCTCCAAATCAATGAAGTTGATATATGGAATTAAGAGACCACACCAGCACCTAAGGTTTGACTTATTTATAGTATCCATAATCTCTTACCAGATAACGAGGTATATCAGATTTAAATTCAAAAAAATTAGCACCAACATCATTTTTCTGCTACTTATGTGACTCTACTGTTCTGTTTTGGGATTTATTTTTTCATTTAGGTTAGATTTTATAATTTTTTGGTTTGTATTTGGTATGACTTGGGTGTGTTGGGGTGTATTTGTATATCTATTTGTGATCTTTTACTGCATTTTTTGCAATTGTAACTTGAAATAGAGTTTCAATTTTCCTTTTCTTCTTCCTCTACAAACTAATAAAACCATGTATGTATTGTTTGATGAACGATACTCCCTCTATTTTCTTTGTACTCTTATTAGAATAAGTAAATGGTTAACCTTGGTACTCTTGATTACTGCAGGGACTTTTGCAATCATTCTATCTTTTATGTAATAAAAGATTATGATGGTTGATATATATTATTTTGGACATGGCATATGAGCAGAATTTCCAATTTTCGAAGAAGTCTTTTGTATTTCAACCAAGAATATTGCTTATTGATTATTCGGATTGGTAGGATGATTCATTGGTTGCATAATGATTGGGTAAGTATGTTCATCATCATAACTGGTTCAAATTTTGGTTAAGGACAAAAATGACTGTCCATTTTTCTACAATAGATGCATAAGTTTTGATATGGATACTTTGAAAGCTAGGTATTGACTGATCGTGCAGTGATGGTGTTAGCGTGTTCATTGTAGAAATTGATTATTGACAAGATATCACACTATTTACGATTCTTCTAGAAGAGAGCATATGATTAGATATTCTTTGTAAGCTACGAGTTGACTTGTGGAGTAGTGATGGTATTAATGTGTTCATTGTAGAAATTGGTTCGAAACTTTTCATCAGGACAAGAAATGAAATTGGTTCGAAACTTTTCATCAGGACAAGAAATGACTCTATGCCCACTTCTTCTAGGTATTGTTGTTTGTTACCACTAAAAATAAAAGATTGAAAAGGTGATTCTAAAAAATAACTTAAACGCATGAAAAGCTAAAGAATGAGCAAAAGCTGATCACAAAAAAACATATGAAAGAGAATGGATCCACAAACACTCGATCAAAAATGAGGTAATTTGTAGCATATCAAGTAGTTCATGAAAATGAAACTATAATAATTTATATAGTTATGTGTTAGTGCTTCTGTGCTTTTGGAAATGCAAGAAGCGGACTATGTCCCTTCCAATGGATCTGATGAACTTGAAATTACACAAGAAAGGGAGCGATTCTTTTTTTGTTTCCTGCATTGTGTTCTTTTCATGTAAAATCATGTCCTACTCAGCTTCAGCGATTAGTCATCAGATTAGTTCCTCTATAAGAACTGTTAGTTTCTTCCATTTGAAAGATAAATATGGACAAAAGAAACGGGAGAAAGCAATTTATCTAAGAGAATATTCTTACTTGAAAATAATTAATCACCTTTCTGATTATATCATGATGCTCTTTTTGTTGGTTTACTTGAAGTAATAAAATGTTTGTCTTCCTGCACATGTTAATTAGTTTTGGAATTGTTTTCTAAGAACCTATGTTGGATATTTCTATTAATAGAGAACTTCATGGAGTATCTTTTTATTGATTCCTCTTAGATGGAAAGTTAGTTCATCTTAGTTAAAGATAGTCTTAGACTAATGAACATAGTGCAGAAGATCTAAATTTTAATTAACCAGGGATGTATTGAGTTGTCTGTGGTTAAGATGCATTGTCATTGAGTTAAATGTTAAGAGGGTCCCTACAGGGATGCTAAGAATAATGTGATGGGCCATGGTATTTGTTCAAGAAGCAATAATGTAGTGAAACCTCTTACAAAGCCCCAATAGTTTACAAAATTATGGCCAAGCAGGTTTTGGATGCTGGATGGATGATGATAATCGAAAACTGGACCCCCCCCCCCCCAAAAAAAAAAAACGTTGATTTATGTTGATTATTAAATAAATGCTAGGCTTATATGAGATGTTGATTTGTGCTCTGACATTTGGATGGGTCTATTGAGTGTGTTTGGTTCTATTCTCTATGTTGTCTTTTGTTCATTGCAGAATGAGCACTCTATCATTTACTTTTGTGCAAGTATCTCATCAGACATAGCCGCATATATGCAAAAAACTTGGTTGTGATCTTTGTTATGGATTTTAAAGATAGAACTTTATACCGGATGCTTTCTTCAAAAAATTTGATACAAGATATTTTGTCTCATCTTTCTCATCTCCTAATACCTCACCTGCTTAAAAGTCTGTTGCCCTCTGCGTCATGAATACTTGCGTGGTAAGCAAGAAGCTGGCTTGAGAACATTCGTGATTGGTGCATCTCCAAACACCTTTAGTGGGTCATCATATTCCTTTTTGGAATATGACACTGTTTGATAATGAGCAGAAGGAATTTTTGTCTATGATGATCACTGGGTTGTTGGTAGAAATGAAGAAGAAGCTCGAGATTTGGCTGGTAGGAATCCGGAAGGAGATTATTGAGCTCTGCCAAGATCCAGATGTGCAAGATAACTGATTTTCATCTGGTATATTTTTGCTATCTGTATTGGTGTAGCCAGATGACAATGCAAAACTTCAGCTCTTGAAACCGAATATGATATTCTCTTCTTCTGGGTTGCACATGTGGTGATGTTGGGAATAAAGCTGCGAGGTGCTGTACCATTTTAAAATTTTAGAAACTATTGAAAAAATAATTTTTCTTATTGAGCTTTATGCTTGTATAATGTGTTTATAGAAGTAATAAAAGCGTACTTTAGTACTGATAATCCAGAATTTGTATCTTCAAGAAGATTTGTTCAGAACACCTTGTGGTTTTGCTTAGATAACAGGTTGAGATTACTCCATCCATTTATGCCATTTGCCTCCGAAAAATTATGGGCTTCCAACCAGCGGTTATTCTATAAAGAAAGACTCTATAGTAACAAGTCTTCAACTGTAGAGGTATTATCGGAGGACAAATTTTAAGTTCCAGAACTAGCAAATTGACATTACCTATATTGGTGTCTTTAAGAAATTTTTTATTGGGTACTCACTTAATTTGACTGGTTAAAAGTGTTGCTTATTTTCCATCTTTTCCTCTTTCTTTTTGCAGTTGATTTTCGGGTGATAGTGTAGTGTCTTAATTTTTACTCTGAACTGCAGTATAGGATATTTCTAAAAGAACAATTTAGTATCATGCATGTACATTGTTACACTTCTTATGAACTACCAATTATATGTTCATGTGATGCTCTGAGAGTTTGCACTTGCTTGTAGATTGTACTTTTTTCAAAAATATTGTTATAGTTAATCCTTTTTCCCAAAATGTTTGTTGAGAATAATATCTTTTCATAATTTGTATAATTGTTTTAGTGTGAGATCACTTCATCAAAGCTTGCCTTCGTAACATTTGTTGAAGAGATCTCCCTTGGATCATAATGGGTGGGGATCATTTCCTGTATTAGCTTAATCAAAACTATTTGTAATCTTCATATTTTAAAATGAAACGAGATGGAATAAGTGGATATTTTGTAGCACTGGTAGCTATTATTGTACGGTTCATGTATTCATTCAAACTCTATGAATGGAAAAAATATGATTAAGGAGATTTTTTCGATCAAATTTTTCTATAAAAAATTTCCTTATATTTCTAATCCAGAGAGAAATTGAAATGGACGCGAGGGAGACACATTATAAAATATTTCGTGAGATAACATTTATTATATTTTGCAAGCTGATATATAAATATTATTTAGATAACCTTGAATTTCATTCCTTGCTGCATAAATCATTTATAAAAGCTTTGTTTTAATAATATTCATATTGTTTTACAAAATTATGTAGATCATGACTTGGTATACACGTGCAACGCACGTGCTGAGGTACTAGTGTGTATGTATATATATATATATATATATATATATATATATATAAAAGATATCATTAGAGGTCTAGCACCAACCATATGAATATATTGACAAGCCTCCATATGACTAAAATGAAAAAAAATTAAATTAAGTTAAATTTAAATTAAATTAATTAGTTAACATCATTCAAGCATTTCAAGACAATCAAATCACATCATATGTGAGTACACAACACTTGAAACATGATCAATTGAGTATAAGTAAGAGTATTGGTAGTAAGAACCAATTACTCAGAATAAACGTGTGCTTTGAGAAAGACTACTTGTTCTAAAATATTACTTGTCATAAAAACACTCACAAACATCACTCTTCCTTACTTATTAGATTATGTATTCAATTATTGTGGACTCTTACATGTTGTGATTTAGCTATTTTGCATCGTTTGAATTATTTTATTTTATTTTATTTCCCCCATTTAGCCTATTGTAGTTATTTAGGATAATTGCATGCCTTAAATATCACTTAATCATGTTTAAAAGTGATATGGACTCATAATTGATGTATCTAATTGGCTTTGCATTGTTTGGGTGGTGTTAGTTGGCCTACTTTAGTTTAATTTAATTCAATTTCTTTCTTTTTAGTCATAATTTTAACTTATTCATATGTTGAATTGGTCGACTGTAGACCTTCACATTTTTCAAGTATTGATGCCATAATAATCAATAATATACTGTATAATTACCAATAATGGCATCAATAGATGATAAACCATAAAGATAGTGTACTATGTGCTGAATGTCCTAAACTAGTCAATTTTTGGAAGATCATTTTAATTAAATGTGCAAATCTAAAATAATTATACGGTTTATGGATTACAGGAGAAAAAACCCTCTCTCATTCATCGTGTAAATAATAACCAAGTTGTTTGAATCATAACTTAAGCCCCCACTCTTCATTATGCTTGCATTCATGTTATTGCAACTTAATTTTCGCTTTCCATTACGCTTTTAACCTTGTCAGCATGTGAATCATTGCTATGAAGGAAAATGGATATTGTCTCCTTAGACACAGATTTTTAAATCCAACATTTAGGGGTATACTCTCATTCACTCAAAAATTCACCATCAACAACTATATTTTCTATAATGGACATGATATACCTAGATGATAATATTGAATAAACTCAAGCAGTGGTTTATGAGCCTAGACTTAATAGATTGTACTTGTCTTTTTCTTATCAGATTTTTGTACAGTTTTTTATCAGAATCATCCTATTTGTTTTCTGATGACCACCGGAATAAAACAATGAATTAGAGCTTTGGAATAAGCTAATGAGTGTTAGAACGCTGCTACTGAGCCTCGAATCGATCTCAAAAAGTAGAACTAATTTGCAAGATTTTTGACTGAAAATGGATCAAAATGTAGGGATAAAAATAGGAAAAAAGGATTAAAAACAATAGAGGTAATGTCAGTTCCCAATAAATGCCAAAAAATTACAACAAAATCATTGAAAAATCACCGAAAAAGCATTGAAAAATTACCAGAAAATAAGCTTCATTGAGAAGCTTGTGGATTTTTGTTAAATTCAACATCCAATATTTATTTTTTTACATGGGCTAAAATATATTTTTTAAAACATACGGGTTGAAGTGGGGTGGGACTAAAGTGCATATTTTTAAACTTTTATGCTAGGATTGACACTTTTTTATGGTCCTATTAGGGTGTCTCTTTTTTTAATTTTTTAAGACTAGTGTCTCTTTGTCAGAATAAGTTTGGCAAAGTGTTTATTTTATCAACTCTCCTTTCAAATTTGAGGTTGTTAAGTGCTGGCATTTTGACTACACATTTGAGGCTTTTGACTAGGAACAATCATGAGTTATTAAGCAACTTTGTTGTTTTTAATCATGTTTTACTTCATTGTGCAGAAAAAGATCACAAGCAGCAAAATAAGAGAAATTGAACTAAAGAGCTAAGTGACGACCCAAAATGATCAGTTGTCAACTAGGTGACGAGCCATCATTCATCTCGTCAAACTAAAGCCAAATAAGAGATTATTAATAGTTGAGTGACGATCCAAGGTGGGCCTATTCGAAAGAGAATCTTTTGGCCATGAATAGATGAACTAGTTGTTAGCAGCTTTCATGTATGTGATAGGCTGTCACTCGAGATTATGAGCCTTAAATAAAACCTAGCACATTATAGAAATAAGTCACAAGCTAACTGACGACTCGTCAATCTTGTGATGATCCATCACCCTTGGTCGTTAAAGCTAGGCAGGCGGGCTTCGATTTTTATTTTAGATCCCAACTTTCTTGAAACTATGAGTAGCTACTTGACACATCATGCGTTACAGAGTTAAAAATACTACTATGTTTTGAATCTTTTTTGGGTTCTAGGCAATCTGTTCACTATTTGAAGACAATTGATCACCAAATTCATATTTTGCAAAGATAAATCTTTATCTGCAAATTCTTCAACTGTATTTTCTTATATAATCATAAGCAGCTAAAACCCCACAACTAGAATTTTGTAATCCATGGAAAAAAAATAATTTCACGGTTGATTTTTGTGTGGATTTGAATAATATATATATATATATGTGTGTGTGTGTGTGTGTATGTGTGTGTGAATGTATTGTTATTCTTTTATGATTAGATTTATTATGGTTGCAAATATTAGCACATGCCTTCGATTTAGCTTACTTGAAATAAGAGGCTAATATCAGAAAAAAGGATTAACAAAAGGATTCAACGTTTCTAACCTTTGTCAAATAGGTAATGCTCCAGAGAGATTAATCAACTTGCAGGTAAAATTGAGTTTCCTATTTCCATATCTTTATGCTTAAATAAATTAAAGGGATAATCATCTAATTAGGTTGAAAAATATTTAGATGTACATGAATTCAATTTCATCGCATTATTTGTATTAAAAGCTTAAATTATTGTTATTAACCTGAAAATGTTATGAAGCCATGATGAACATAAACCTAGTTTGTTCTCTCCCTAAAGATTCATATTTTCCTTAAGTTGACGCTTGTTAGTTAAAGAAATTTAAATATTGATTCCAATCACTCATTACAAACACTCCATTTTTTAGGGAAGCTATTGACTAAAAGTCATTTCACTCATATTGACTTAGTGTTCACTACATTACCTTTGGAATTCGATCCCAAAATTTGTTGTGTTATATATTTGACAATGACCACTTATGATTATTTAAGGAGGTGTAATTTAGGCACATCAAGTTTCTTATAACCGACATGCACCATGTGAGCTCATGATGTCCAAACTTTCATACACTTTGGGAGTTATCTTATCCATTGCCAGACCATAGGATGAACATAAAACTATGGATCCATGCAGAGAACTTAGAGGAGTCGTTCGAAAATGTGGAATGATTCTATCCTATGGTAGCAAACCTAGTTTTTAGGGCAAGAATTATCAAACTCATACCCTTTTAGGTGCTAAATAATTTGGAGCCTTTTTTCATATATCATAGCATGAAAATATAATGCTAGTGAGCCTTGGCTCTAAACTATCTAAAACATATTGTTGCTATACCTTGGCTCTAATCTTTTGTGAAACATGGTAAACTTAGCATTCAAGATAAGAAACCATTCTTTTCAAAACATATAAAAATGCAAAAGAGTACTTCTGAAAATATTTTGCTAAGACTCCATTGATGGAGCTAAGAAGAGGAGAAGAATCAAAATTATAACTTCTTCAAAACTTGTTTGTTACAATCAGATTGTTGTGCCTTATATAGGCAACAAAATATCTAATAACTATCTTTCTTCTAGAAAGCTCTATTTGTCAGCTCATTGCCACTCACTAATCATTGTCTAACAACCTCTAACAACTTATACAACTGACTCAGCAATATGCTCCTAACTACTTAAATGCCTAGTCTTATCAGTATTACACATCAATGGAACAGGTATTCGTGTATGTTCTAAAACACTCCCCCTCAAGCTGCAGGGTGCAGAACATTCAACACACCAAGCTTGCTAAGTAAGTGGGCATGTTGAGCAAGACTTAGGCCCTTGGTAAGCAGATCAGCAAGTTGATCTGTAGAGTGAACATGTAGGGCCTTAATCAATCCATCCCTGATTTTTTCCCTAATGAAATGACAGTCAATCTCAATGTGTTTGGTTCTCTCATGGGACACAGGGTTGTTGGCTAGTTGAATGGCTGAATTACTGTCACTATAAACTGAAATGGGGAGGTTGATAGGGACCTTAAGTTCCTGAAACAATCGAACTAGCCAAGTAAGTTCTTCAACTGCTGAAGCCAAGCTTCTATACTCAGCTTCAGCAGAACTCTTAGAAATAGCGTGTTACTTTTTGGACTTCCATGATATGAGTGATTCACCAAAGTGAATAGCATAACCAGTAACTGATATTCTGGTGTTTGGACAGGTAGCCCAATCAGAGTCACACCAGCAAGTCAAAGTATTAGAAACTTTATAAGCTTTTCATGAAGTGGACATTCAAAATTGAAATACAACTTTCGTAAAAATCATGAAATAACTTTGCTAAAACATAAGATGACTTTCACAACATTCGAAAGACACTCCATGAATATGAATAGTAGGATTTTCAATCAAATGATGATTTCAATTTAGGAAGTTTCAAGTAATTTCATGGAGGATTCAGGGAATTACATCAAGGGATAAAGGAATAGATTTGAAGAATTCAAACTTGTAAAATCCTATCGTAATTCATGGACTAAATTGGAAATAAAATATGGTTATGGAGAAGAACATATTTTCCAAACAAAAAATTATCATTACATCTGTCAAAGAATGAAGGAACATGATGGATAACTTGTGGATTCCCCTTGCTTGAGCCCTTGAGATCCTTGTTTTAGTTTAGGGAGAAAAGAGAGGAGTAATACGATAGTGACTGAGTGTTTTCCCTCTTTGAAAAGCGTTATAATTCATTGTTACTGGATATGTATTAACAAAAGTAAGAAAACCCCTTCAAGAACGTAAAAATAAGAGAAAAACTAAAAACCAAATTAGTTGGAATGGAATTGGCACACCATACCAGTTAGTGCACCAGTCTGCAAGGTTTTCATCTATGGAGTTTTGGGATTCATGCACAAGTGGTCCAGCGTACAAATGCCCAGTAAAATGCATATAACTTTTTACTCAAAACTGATAGTGATGAACAATTAGTAGCATTGCAAAAAAGAATAAATTTTTTTTAATTTAGTAGGTAATGGGTCACATAATTCTCCATATACTAGGATGAGTTCTTGTCGTATGTTGACCCTTGTACAAACTTATATGAAAATTAGTTGAGAAGCTTTTAGCTCAACTTACTGCTAGAGATTTCTTATGACCTTGATTCATATCTAATATACTTCTCACTCTTTAGAATTGACCTTAACACATAGGTATAAACTAATAAAATTATTGAATTTTGAGTCTAACTACATACAAAGCACAGTTTAAGTCTTAGTTTGAAAGTTTTAGGTGCTACATTTTATTACTTCCCTACTTGATGTGATGTTTTATTGGAGTGAATGGTTGGCTTACCTAAAGGCATTTAGTGTAGGTGTTATCATGTCCTGAAATTTTAGATCAAGTAAATATGGTGCCAGAGCTTCTAATTTCACTAGTCTCATATGTATCCAAGCACAATGTCAAGTAGAGTGCCGCTGATCTGTGCAGAGACATTTGTTACTTATCTTTCAGAGGCTATAGCATATTTAGAAAATTCCATTTTTTGATTTTTTGATGCGTTCTAGGTTCGGCCTAACTTGTATTATCTCCTCGATCCATCCTCTCACTGATGGTGAGAAAAAGATCACAAATTTTCCTGCCAAATGTAAAGGATGACATCGTGCAGTATGTAGATAGACTTTTTATTAAGAAGGAAGAGTGTAATAACCCGTACCATGATTTTTGGAATTTACTTCATTTTTTACCATTTTATCCCTACTTGTAGTTGCATTCTAGTGTTTCTATGTTGCGGAAATGAGTGGTATAGTTCTTGAGGCATTTTATTTATTGGTTTAAAAGTTTATTTAGTTGGAATGGTTGAATTTTTATCAACGTTCAAAGATCCAAGCATTGTGTAAGAATTCCATCAACTCGAGAATATTAAAATTAGGTGGGTTGCATGGTTGGTTTAGGCCCAGAGGCTTGTGATGTAATTTTTAGTACTTAAACAAAAAGGTGGAATTTAAGCCTAAAGTTGATTTTTGGCACCATTTGTTGATCACGGGATCCGTTAAAAATTATGACTATATTATTGAGTCTGAAAAATCAACTTTAGCCTAGCTAGTAGCATTGTTTGATTGTGTTTATTTGGTTTCCATTGATAAGCAGTTTGGTCTTTGCATTTGCAATCAGTCAATCGTGATCTCGAAAAGGAACAACTATGCATTTGTAACGATCCGAAATCACCTCTCGGGACGTCACACGTTTCTTAAAGCTACAAATATCTCCAAGCTAACCCTTTGAGCCTGTTTCTACTAATAACACTCATGTCAAGATGAAATAATTCAAACACTAGCATAGTCATATGGTATTAAAGGAAATACGGAGAAAATGCTCAGTCCAAACGACCAAAATACAGGAAACCTCAACACAACCACAATCTGATAACTAGTCTGACAAAGCCTCTACTAATCCATGAACTAGAGAGCCGTTGGAACAGGTCCCCAACTAACTTGAAATGAACTGGAAATAACAACATAGTCTCTCAAAAAAATGGAGATGTCTGAATATAGGTCCTCGAATCATGAGGACTCACTACTGTAGGAATGTAGATAGAGGTACTCGAAAATTACTGACGAGGTTGGGACTGAGAATCTGAACCTACATTATAAGACAATGTAATAAGTAATGACTCACATGGATTGAATAAGTATAAATTGCGAAGCTCATGAATTATGTAAAATGAAACATGTAACACAATCTCGTGAGTCATTATACTTTCAGCTTTGAAATTTGTACTCTTCTCTTATTCTCATTACTCTAGGCTAAAGGAAACTTTAAGCAATACTTTCAACTCATGTATATGTCTCGTGGAGGGTAAAACTTCTTCAATGCTCAAGAACCCATAACTCTTTTGAACTCAAATATTTGGAATTAGAAATCATATAACTTTGGAACATACTTGAAGGCATATTATTCACGTTAGGAAAATATCTTATTTCAAGCTTTAGGGGAAAATACTCATATCAAGGGAAAGTATTTTAGTTTTAAAGAAAAATATCTTATCTCAAAGCTTTAGTTTTAAGGAAAAATATTCTATCTCAATGGAAAATACTTTAGTTTAGGGAGTTTCTCTTAAACGACATAAACCATGCGAGCTACATGGAGTCCATCGTTTTGTCCTCCTAAGAAAGAGACCTCACGTTGGGGAGAGGCGGCACACTCTTACCAGGGAATATAATCTAGGTCCAGTGATCACTAAACAAACTCGGCCTCGGGCCCAATATCAACTCGGCCTTAGGCCTAACCTACGGCGGCACGTAGTTTTAGGTTAAGAAACCGTAGTAACTTACCCGCTCAGTGCTAAATACTACTCCCTTTAGATTATCTGCGCTCATCTCTTAAAAATCCACTTTAAGAAATAATCTCATGGTTCTCCATGAAACCAATAATCAAATTTGTACTGTCAAGTAGGAAACTGGATTTCAAAGCTCAATGACCATTAGGTCAAAACATTTCTCAAAAATCTCAGAATACTCAAATCATGGGTTCTTATAGCACAATAGCTCATAAAATTGCGAATCTCAAGTAGGGTTTAATAACCCATAATTCAATTTCAAGTTAAAACTCATCAAAAGCATAATAGATAGCATATAGATTCATAGCCCATGTAGAAATCTGGAAATTTCAGCAATATGTCTCAAAATCTCAACATACTTATATACTTCAAACATTTTAATTATTAACTCATATATATGATGTGCTACACACCGATGATCAAGTCTCTACTTAACGCGGCTTATCAGACTCCCTAGGACTCCTTTAAAACCTTAGGCTCTGATACAAAGTTTGTAATGATCCGAAATCACCTCTTGGGATGTCACACGGTGCTTAAGGTTACAAGTAGCCTCAAGCTAACCCTTTAAGCCTGTTTCAACTAATAACACTCATTTCAAGATGAAATAATTCAAACACTAGCATAGTCATATCGTATGAAAGGAAATATAGAGAAAATGCTTGGTCCAAACGACCATAATACTGGAAACCTCAACACAACCACAATCTGATAACTAGTCTGACAAAGCCTTTACTAATCTATGAACTAAAGAGTCATTGGGACAGGTCCCCAACTGACTCAAAATGAACTGGAAATAACAATATAGTCTCTAAAAAAATTGAGATGTCTGAATATTGGTCCTCAAACCATGAGGATTCACCACTATAGGGATGTAGATAGAGGTACTCAAAAATTACTAACGAGGTTGGGACTAAGCACCTGAACCTACATTATAAGACAATGTAGCACATAGACTTATATGTGGATCAGCACTTGAGAATGTGCTGAGTATGTGGGGGTACATGTATTTATATAAAACAACATCAATACTCTTTAATCAAATAATGTATGTAATAAGTAACGACTCACATGGCTTGAATGGGTATAAAATGTGAAGCTCATGAATCATGTAAAATGGAACATGTAACACAATCTCGTGAGTCATTATACTTTCATCTTTGAAATTTGTACTATTCTCTTATTCTCATTACTCAAGGCTAATGAAAACTTTAAGCAATACTTTCAACTCATGCATATGTCTTATGGAGATTAAAACTTCTTCAATGCTCAAGAACTCATAACTCTTTTGAACTTAAATACTTAGAATTTGAAATCATATAACTTTAGAACATACTTGAAGGAATTTAATTCACGTTAGGAAAATACCTCATTTCAAGCTTTAGGGAAAAATACACATATCAAGGGAAAGTATTTTAGTTTTAAAGGAAAATATCTTATCTCAAAGCTTTAGTTTTAAGGGAAAATATTCTATATCAATGGAAAATACTTTAGTTTAGAGAGTTTCTCTTAACCAAAATAAACCATGCGATCTATATAAAGTACAATGTTTTGTCCTCCTAAGGAAGAGACCTCAGTTGGAGAGAGGCGTCATACTCTTGCTAGGGAGTATAACCTAGGTTCAGTGATCTCTAAACAAACTCAGCCTCGGGCCCAATATAAACTCGGCCTTAAGCCCAATGGTAATCATAAATTCGGCCTCAGGCCCAACCTATGGTGGTACAGAGTTTTGGGGTGAGAAATCATAGTAACTTACCCGCTCGGTGTTAAATACTACTCCCTTTAGATTATCTGCACTCATCTCATAAAAATTCACCTTTAGAAATAATCTCGTGGTTCACCACGAATCCAATAATCAAATCTGTACTCTCATGTCGGAAAGTGGATTTCGAAGCTCAATGACCATTAGGTTAAAACATTTCTCAACAATCTCAGAATACTCAAATCATGGGTTCTTAAAGCATAATAGTTCATAAAATTATAAGTATCAAGTCGGGTTTAATAACTCATAATTCAATCTCAAGTTAAAACTCATAAAAGGCATAATAGATAGCATATAGATTCATAACCCATGTAGAAATATGAAAATTTCAGCAATTTGTCTCAAAATCTCAACATACTTACATACTTCAATATCTCAAACATTTCACTATTAACTTCTCAAGAATTAAAATAATAGGGTATAGACCCAGCTGCAATTTCTCAAGAAAATATGTAAAAATCATACCATTAGACTCTAAATTCATGGAAAACACCAAAAGCTTGCAACCAATAATAATGGGTGAAAAACCCCAATTCAATTTCATGTAAAATCTCATAAATTGCATAGAATTGTAGTTTAAATAAGCTTTTGGGCACAAGAATAAAAGAATTACCCTTGTTCAAAACCTCGTATTCCATGAATTACAAGATTTGGATGACCTCTCACTTTTTAAAACTCTATTCGTACTCTTGAATGAGGGTTCTTGAAGCCCTTGACTTGGGAACTTTGAATTTTGACTCAATTTTGAAAATCTATGATGGATTCTTGAAGGAGGTTTTGGATACTTAGGGTTCTTTTTGAGAGAAAACTTGAGAAAAACTTTATAGAATGCTTTTAAATGACTTCAATTTGGTGTTTGCATGGTTTAAGAGGATTTGGAAAAAGTTCAAAGTGCCCTTTTTAACTTCTGTACAAAGCTGGAAAAATTGTATTGGGAACCCGATTTCATGGGCCACCGCAATACACCACTATCATGGTGGCTCACTGGAAATTGAAAAATGAGAATCTGGATGTCACCACGACTTGGAGCCATTGCATTGTCCCACTGGTTGGGATCTGAAACTTCAGCGCAATGCGTCACAATCGTGCTAGTCAACTGGAAATTGACTATTGAGAAATTGGGGTCCTCCAAGACATGCCACTATTGCGGAGTTCCACTCGAATTTGACAATTGTAAAATAGATCCTCTCCGCGACACGCCAAGCACTAAAATGATGTTGTTTTATGACTAGGACTTAAATTAGCCATAACTTCTTACTCGGGTATCGGATTAGGGAGAATCTTATATCGACAGAAAGCTTATCAAATTTCCTATGTGATAAAAAGTCAAAATTAGGGAAATTATATATGGTTAACACAATACTCACTTAGAAAGTCACTTCTCAATCTTTTAGGACTGGAATTATGCCTCACTTGATATGTCATAAGGCTCATTCTATGAGAGAATTTACGGGGTCTTATAGTATTACAATCACTATCAGTCATATTGATCCTAAATACTTCTTGTGAATTTGGGATATGATCATTGCAAAAGCATGAGGATCCTCAAGATTATGAAAGGTCCTAATTGGGTCAGGCCATAATCAAAATGAGGACTCCACAATCATGAAGAATAGTCAATCTAGCAATTTTAAAAGTTGAATTTCAAAGTGAAAAAATCTCCATTTCACTAATTTTTAAAATTAGGAACTCATTTTTGAATATTTTTAAAGGTGGTTTTCCATGAATTAACATGGGTGAATATTTAAACTAAAATTTGATTATTACCATTAGTCAATTTGTGATTTCACCTTCAAACCATGATTTTTTAAATTTAAATTTTGGGGCTTTTTCAATAGAGTAAGAATTTGAGTTTTTGATAATCTCTAATTTTATTTAAACTCTGTGTCACTGGGATTTAGGATTAAACTTCTTTAAAGTATGTAGATCCCTAGGCATGAGTTGTTCTATTGGAGTCAGCTTTTGTTTTCTACTAGGTTAGAGCTTTAGAGGTTTGTTCTAAATATAGTAGGATAGGTCACTGGTATAGAGAGTGTTCCTAATATGGGATTCTTGGATTTTCAATGTATCTAGATCAGTGTCTTAGGTTTGTGGAACTTTTCAGCTAGAGGTAGAACACATAGTGTTTCAGTTAATCGTTCATACTCTCAGTCTGAGCTTGGATGTAACACTCTGCACTTTCAGGCTAAAGTTGAACCATTACTCCTATGTTTATAGACCCAAACCCAATGATTTTTACGTATATATAAGTGTGAATAATATTTTTTTTGTGTGGGATCATCCTCGGAGATGAATATACATTATAAAAATCTCCTAACTCAAAAGTTAAGTTGAATACTTTCCTATTGATTGACTTTTAGTTGACGATTTCACTTGGTTCAACTTCTGATGACTCTTTTTCCTTGGAAATAAAGATTCATGCACCCTACTATATATTATATTAAAGCCCTTCGAGTCTTCTTTCCAATGCCACCAACCGTTCGTCAATCTGAGTCCGGAGTCAAAAGTTATGAGTGTTTGAATGAGGTACTGTCCAGGGTGTGCAATGACCGTACGCCGCACATCATTCATCAATTCACACTACCTGATCTTTTCTATGTCTATGTGATGCAAATCCTAAGGTTTTCTTTGGCCATGCGACGCATAGACTTTTCGAGGCATCAAAAAGTTCTTCGTCTTGAGTTCTTTTAACGGTTATAAGGACTTTTACCATCCTATAATTATTCCTAATTATATGTGGCAAAAAATTGGAACTTTAAATATGTTATTTCACTTCTCAAATTGCTAAAACATCTTTCTTTAAGAAAGAGAGGAGAAACCACATAGGGTTTAAGGAGTTTGATCTCCAAGGGAAAATTTATCAACATTCTCTTCGATTTTTTTCTCCATCAAAAGGTATGTGGAACTATCCTAAATTTCATGGGAATAAATTTTAAAGTTTTTACAAGATCTAAAGCATATATGTACGCACATATTCTAAGATTTGAAATTGTTTTGAGAGCATTCATTAGGAATACTGATTTATAATGAAATCTTGTTTAAACCATGGAATTTTTTCCTAAGCTTGAATTATGTTCATGGAATCATGAAAAGTTATATGAAATGAGTATGAAAAGTTATATGAAATCATGATTTACAGAATTTCCTCTCTTGTTATAATACCCATTGTATCAATAATTTTGTGGATTGTTTACACGGATGGTTAAAGTTTGAGTTTAAATATTTTGCTAATGTTTATGGATTTTCATTGTTTTATGAATGAATAAGAGGATGTTTTTCCTTGATTTACAAATGCTCATGTTTCCTAATAGAGAATTTTCATGTGATTGATGAAAGAGATGACCGCCGAATGACAAAGTATTGAAAAAGGAGTAGTTTGCATAAGTTTTAATATGTTTCAAAACAAGAACTCTTTTATGTAATGTTTAAATCTTTTGGGTGGTTACTAACATGCTTTTGAATAAAAAGGCCTATGGATATGATGTGGTATGATATGAATGACTTGTAAGTCTGGGTATGACGATACCCTATTCTGATATGCCCTTAACATAATATGAAAAGAATTATTTATAAGCATAAAGTATATTTTTAAGAGGCTAAAATTGGGCTTAAAGAGTGGGATGGTCATCCAAAGAAGGCATGAGTTTAGATAATGCATTGCCCAAAATCGTGTTTTGCCGATATGAGTTTATTATCTCCCAAAATAGGGATTTTATGCTGGCGATAGCCCTATGGCATAGTATGTAGGACGTACCCCAATTCTGGCGACACACTCGAATTAGGGTCTTGGCTACTGAGCTAAGTATGGATTCCATATAGCCTGTGAATTGGTATGAATGTAAGGTGATCCATCTAGCTCAGAATTAATAAAAAAAATTAAGTCACGACTTTCAAGAATGTTTTGAAGCTATTACATTATGTCCATGTGTTTTTGGTATCAAATATGTTGAATTTCTTTCTTACTGCTCTCGACTATTTTATATGGAATATATGTTATTTTTGGTTAGTTCTGCATACCAATATATTCCAAGTGTTGACCATAATTCGTGGTGGCTACATTGTCTCATAATGTAAGTTCTACCATAGATTTTTGTGGTCCAGCTCATTAGTAGATTACTTCCTGAACTCCAAAGTTGGTAAGCCTTTCTTTCTTTGAAAGACATGTTTCTCTTATGTAGTTTGTATTACTTTTATAGTCTGGATGGGGGCATTGTCCTAGCCTAGATTATTTGTATTCTGTAGAGGCTTCGTAGAAGGAATTTGGGTATTGTATTGTCATATTTTGTTGACACAGTTTGTATTATAAGTTCCCTTGAATTTTATTATTACTTCCATTCTTTGATTATGTATGGATTATTCTTATGATAGTATGCTAAGGGGTTTTTCGATCCTTCAAGGTTAAGGATGCCCATCGCGGCCAAGGCCTCATCTCGAGTCGTGACAAGCTTGGTACCAAATCCAGGTTCATGGTCCCAGGGTGTCTATGAAGTCATGTCTAGTGGAGTCTTTCTTATGGGTGTGTTGTATACCACAATTATAATCAGGAGGCTACTGGTTATTTAAGAGTTGTTTCTCATTCTTTCATGCTCTAGTTCGTGCTATAGCGTCATTCATATGGAAGTTATCCAAATTCTTTTCTTGCTTTAATTTTATGGGTAATGTTTCATTGTTTAGGCGATACAAGTCTAAGAGTTTAGAACCCCAATGATATGGTCCTTTTTGATTGAGTTATCCATAAAGTTATGAGATAGTGCAAGGACGTGAGAGGAGTCCATTAGTTCTTCAAAGTGTGTTGATTCGAGTGTACGCCTCTATCCTAATGTAATCGTGTTTTTCATCCTAAGGTACGAAGTGTATTCAATCTTTTTTAGAATCCTTGTTGTAGATATCATGCTTAAGGGTAGAGATATGTAGCAGAATATTAAAATAGTACCACCATCCAAGTAGTAGTATATGTTAAGGTGTCATAACATATTAATAGTAAGATGGTTCAGAAGTTAGTGATATGAAGTCACAAGTTTAGAAGCCATGTGAGGGTATCTTTTGCATAAAAAAGCTAGTTTTAGTTGTATAATGTTTGATTAAGGGATGGGTTGCCAATCTATAGTGATATACAAATATTGTACCAAGATTTATATGTTGTATGGTACTCCGTAAAGAAAATGATTGGCTATGATTGTTATTTATTCAAAATTTGGAGGAGCCCAAAGTGGATAGTTATGGTGGTTATGGAAATCATTTATAGGTTGTAAGACCCTGCAAAAATAATTCTAGCTTAAATCAGTCCTTTAACCTTGTTATGGGTCCTAGACATAGAATATATTAGCTGCATTCAGACTTAGTATTATTTTAGCCTTCAAAAGATATAAATATCATTTTGTGACCCTTACATCCATTAAATATTGATATTTAAGTAAATTCATGATCAGAAAGGTCAATAGGTGTTCTCGAATAAGTTTTTGATGTTTCAGACCTCGTTTAGGCCATGTTTGAGTGCCCAAAATAGAGGGTCAATGCAATCCCGATGCTTCACATCGACCATCACATCGATAAGATAGTTTTTCCCCAGCTTCAGTGCAAATTTTAGTGAACCGATACGGACTCGATGCGGTATATTGGATATTATGTTGATGCCAACGACACGGTGCGTCGGCCTGTGCTTCAGTAACACAGTTTATAGGCATTAAAAAGTTCGTGTCCTTAGGGTTAATTAGGTCTTTTTCCCATGCCCTTCAGCCTCCAAAACATGAAATTAAACCCTTTAGAGTGCAATTATATTCATTCTTTCACAAATTGCTCAAGAACAAGAACCCTAGGTATTCAAATTTCAAATCAAGAACTCAAGAATTAACTCTTAGAAATTCATCAACTAAGGTATGTGAAGAGTTCATCCAAGGTCCCTTCCACCTTTGGAGTCCAAGAAACTATTTTCAAAACTTCAAGTATATGAATTTCATGTTGGGTTTGATAATATTCATGTTTATAATGATGAATTGGGTTTCAAATCCATGTTTTATAATAAGTTTGATATGGTGTTAATTGATCTATGTGTGTTACTATGTGAAATCATGCTAAAGCCTTCAAATTGTGAATTTAGTATTTGTAATTGTGTGCTCACATGTTGATTAGTATTTGATGTGTGAGCAGATGCTAACATATTTGAGGCTTTTAACTAAGAATAATTGCAAAGTCTTAAGTAATTTTTGTCATTTTTAATTATTTTCTATTTAATATTGCAATAAAAGTCAAGATGAAAGAAAACCAACAACAACTGAGATAAAATAGTTGAATTTTGAGCAAAATAAGAAGGGAAGTATAGTTGATGACTTATCTGATAATTCATCAACTCCCTGATAAGTTATCAGAATCATCGTCAGCCTTAGACAGAGAATGAGATTTCGCTAGAAGAAGTGATGACAACTTGTGATAGGCCGTCAGAGTTGTGATAAGCCGTTAGGCTCATCGTCAGGCTTGGGTAGTGCTTGAGAAATTGAAGTGAAGATGTGATGAACCTCAATAATAATTCGTCAAAGGTATGATAAGCCATTATGCCTTATAGTTAACCTAAGGCATAGATTGTTAAAAATGAAGAGGAGCTGGTGACATTCCTGATAAGTCATCAGACTCCTAATAAGCCGTCACACACGTCGTCGCATGTCTGAGAAAATATTGTGATCTATGATTTTTTTCATAATTAGGCTGAAGTATTTAAAGCATATGTTAGGGTTTTCTAATAAACGGAAAGGGGTAGAACATTTTGAACGGATTGAAAAATAAAAAGACACCTCTTTTTGGGGCTCAAAACTTAGAATCCAATTTTCAACTCTTTGATTTGATTATGGGAATTTTCTCTTGAAATTGCTAGAGAATCAACTTCAAACATCATCTTTTGTAAGTTTAATTACTTTGAATGATGATAACAACTGTTGTTTTCTCTTTCTTTTTCATGTGGCACTAAAACCCACAACTAGGATTGTGGGATCTATGATTATTCCTCCATGGATTTAATAGTTGATTAGAGTTTGAGTGATTGTGGGGACATCTTGATAAGTCCTTTGTTATGATTGTTATTTACTGGTTGCAAATAATAAATCCCGCCTTATGTTGATTTGCTCGAACTGAGAAATAAACTAAAGGTAGCGAATTATCAACGAGGATTTGGAAAGGTTAAGCTCCTATCTAATGATTAATGTTGTAATAAGATTGATCAACTTGAGATAAATCAGTATAAATAGGATGTTTCTCTAAGTTTGGGAGAATTAGGGAGTGCAACATCTAGGTAGGTTGAGAAACACTTAGATGGACTGTCGAAATTGATAATCTGGTGTTTCCCGTAAGTTATGAGAACCCAATGCTATAGTTATTATTTAATAGGGATTGATAATCATAGTGATCACAACCTTAGTTTTTCTTTATCATTTATTTTAACTATTGAAACTTTAAATATTGTTTGATCATCAAAAACCCCTATTTTATCTTTTCATATCATTTGTTTGAATTCAATTTATAGCTTTAGTTTCAAATTAGTTTAATCGCCACTCACATTATTCCCTGTGGATTCGACCCCGACTCCAAAGTTGGGTAAATATATTAGCGACGACTGTCTTACACTAAATTGATGTGTAAGTTGAGCGTTATCAGTATTATGTGCACATTTTATGCCTTTCAAGTGATGGATAAGTTAAGCATGTGAGTTGAATAGTGAAATTATATCATGTTAGCATGTATTCAAGTTCATGCCATGCAAGTGTTTGTTAAAAATCCCCAATGAATGAATGATGATCAAAGTACTTAGCTTACATATTTCAAGTTTGTGTCATGTCTCTTAATTTATGCTATTGAGTCCTGGGTATTTAATACCCAATAATTTAGCTAATTATCTAGAGCCATGGTCAGTCATAGAATAGTGTTAGTCATGTCATGAACAGCAGTACTCTCAGTCAGTTATAGATACTTAGGAAATCTTAGTAGTGCTCATAATTTAGTCATAATACTCAGTTCAGACCTCAGTAGACTCAATCAGTTAATAAAATTTAGTAGTATTCCATTAGTCAATGGAACACAGCGAATTCAGTCCAGTTCAGTCAGACAGTAAGATCAGTAATATCTTAGCCCAACCTAGTACAGACTAGGAATAAGTTCAGTGTCTACTCAGTTAGGAGTAGGATTCAGCATCGAGCTAATCTAGGATCAAGGCATTCCTGCCAGTAGAGAGTTTGACCCTTAGCAGCAATCCCTGTATTATAGAACTACGTAGCCAGCGTAGGTTAAGATATCTTCCTGTCAGATATTATGAGGTTTTATGTATCTCATTCGAGTTATCCTGCCAACGAGGGTTGACAAAAGAGCTTCATGTTAAAGAGGTTTAACTCACATCTTATCTCTAACCGTGGTACGGTATTGACACCCTTCCAACTGAGATTATAGGTTGGACCCCAATCAGTTTTAAGAGGGGCATATTGGTTAGATGACTACCTTCTACAGTCTCAGTCTCAGAATAGAACTCAATTTAGTTCTACAGACTCAACACTATCAGATATAGTCACTTAGCTTTGTATGGAACTCAGTATAGTTCCATAAAATTTGGACTGTCAAATACAGTCATTCAGTTATAAAAAATACAGCATTATAAACTCATACATTAGTAAATCAATATTCAGATTCAATACTTAGTACTATCACGATCAATTACAGTATATGTATTCATGGATGTACTCTTATTCAGTCATACTCATGTTATTCAGTTATTATTGTTCATGCACATGAACCTATACATTTTAGCCTACCTCACTAAGCATACCAGTATATTCAAAGTACTGACGTATGCTTTTTTTGTACTAAGATGTCTTATATCATAGGTTCAAACGCACGGGCTCCAGAGCATCGCTGACCATTTAGATTTTCAAAAGTCAGTGTAGTGGTGAGTCCTCATAGTTTAAGGACATGGTTGTTTTCAATATTTCAATATTATTTTTAGTAGTCAAAGTTAGTTGGGGACTTATCCCATCAACTCCATAATTCAGACAGTTTAGAGGCTTTTCAGATTAGAGTATTTTCAGACAGTTGTTCAGTTTTTTATTATTGATTTCCAATTTTGGGTATTGTGATACCTTATTCAGCATTATTCAGTATTATTCAGTATTGAACCTTATGGAAAGTTTCCTCCTCGTTCATATTTACAGTATTATTATTCAATTATTACAGCAGGTACCAGTAATGGGTTAGCTTATGTTCCTTTGAGATTATGAGTACTGTGTAGCGTCTGGGGTACAGACTCGGGGCATTACATAGGATATGAATAGAAAGGGGTAGGTTAGTCAATATGTTATGGGTAGAGACTCATTAGTGTATATGGAATTTAAAGGTAGTGGGGACGTATGTATGGGCAAGTAAATATGATGTGAGAAAGTGGAATATGTTGATAATATCGTAATGGGTTCCATTATAAGATTAAGATCGACTAACCTTATTATGTGTCGTTACCCCCCCCTCCCTTGATTGTTTTTTCTCTAGTAGTTGTAAACTAGTACTACATGAGAGAATATATGTTGTAGATTTTGGGGTGTAGTAGTAATGTCATGGAGGGGATATAATTATAGGTAGTAGTTAAGTAAAATGAGGTGTTTGGGTTGATTTCCCTATTTGATGGACTAGTATAGTATATGACATGCTTCATCGGTGGTTCATGATTAATGCTAGACTATAGGCTTGAACTTTAGATGTGGAGTGTGGTGGCAAGAATAGTAGCTTAAGATTAATAATGCATATTTTGTGGGAATGAATTAGTAGGCTTGATGTAAGGTGTGATATAGCCTAGGTTGGCAACTTATAGAAAAAAGTGGATAATTGTAATATATATACATGAGGACTAGTGTTAATATGATGAATTGCGGCTGAGTCATTAGGTGGATACGAGCGTAAGGATATAAGGATAAGTTGAACACCCGAGTATTATGTTGTTAGATAAGGGTTTATGTGTGTAAGTGTCATATGTACCTAGTTCACATTCTTGAATTTATAATATCCTAAAGTCTGGGGAGCTATAGTATGGTGTTCTTTGGAGTTGAATTAAGGAAATATAGGTAGACACTATGCACCTTTGGTATAGTTTTTCAAATTTGGTTAAGTTGTAAGTTATGTGATTAGAGATTTAATACTAGTATGTACAATAGTGGTGGATGGATTGTTATGTGATAAGGAGTGTGGATGTGTATGCCCATAAGAGTAGGAGTTGTAGGGTGATGGCTATAAAGGCTAGAGAAAGTTAAGAGTAGTATTTTTGGAAAGCAAGGCCTTCAGAGTATAGTTTTATCAGGGGGAGTCTAGCGTTTATGTGCATGGTGATACCTCTTTGTGTTGAGAGTTATAGGTATAGATTTTATGAGAGGTTATATCCTCAAGTTTAGGATTATGACTTCGTTCTAAGGAGAGATGATGAGTTATGGTAGTTCCCAATTTTCTCACTGTGGAAAGTTGTGGGGAATATTCATGATAAACCTATTCCTATTTAAGCAAACTCCTCTTACTTCAATTTAAGAGGTCATTCTACCAATGCCTTATGTATTCAAGTCATGCATATGCCTAAGGTTTGAATTATCTATGCAGCTTATGTCCATGTTCCGTCCTCCACACTAAAAGCAATAATGCCCCCAAACAATCCAAGCTTTCAAGTGTTCAAGATCTATGTTATGATTTTTTATAATCCATAACTCCATGTTTTATGTCATGCTTAGTTCTAAGGAGCTATGTTATAAGTTACCGATTCATTTTATGCTGGGATTAGCCAAAGTGATAAAGTTTGTGCAAACTCATGACTATCTCATCTATGAAAATGGGAAACAATAGCTTCAAGTATCAATCCTTCTCTTAGTGAATTCATGAATTTTTGCCTTTTGTTATACAACTCGTGATGTATGCTCTCATGTTTCTCACTGTGCCCAGTCCTAAGAACTTATGTTGTGTATGTTTACGTCCAATAAACTCTTTGTATTATGATCTAGATATTTAATATATGGAGCACCTTATGTCTATTGTAATGTATCTTACATCTCATGACCCACTTTGAGTAGAACAACTAGTATAAGTTATAATGGAATAGTGTTACTCCTATTCATGATAATTATGCTTAGGTCCCTTAATGACCCTTCGTATGTTAGTATGATGGTGGTTGTGGAAGCATAGTAATGTTTTAGGTAAGGTAGTATATGTTCTTGAATGTGAGAAGTTTGATGTGATTCTCGAGCTAAGGTCATAGGTGAAAGGGGATAGAAGGAGATGAACTTTTGTTATATAAAATAGTTAGAAAGGAGATATGTGGCAAAAATCTTAATGAGAGTGATTAAACTTGCTGATCCTAGAAGGGAGATCCATGAAGTAGATATAGTAATAATAGGCTTGAATGTTGTTATTGATGAAAACACAAACCAATGTACTATGTGGTTAGTACTTCCGGAATCAAAACCCGAGGGTGTTTTATAGTAATGATAAGGTGAAGTAATATTATTAAAGGGATGTAGAGTATGGGGTCCCATAAATATAGCTAGCAGCTCTTTTCTCTGAGTTAGGCTTCAACATAGAAGTACTATGCAGTGGGAACATCCTTGGAGATGAATATACATCAAAAAAATCTCCTAACTCAAAAGTTAAGTTGAGCATTTTCCTATTGATTGACTTTTAGTTGACGATTTTTCTTGGGTAAAATTCTAGTGACTATTTCTCTTAGGATATAAAGATTCATTTTGCCTACTATATATCAGATTAAAGCCTTTCGAATTTTTTTTCTAATGCCACTGACCGTGCATTAATCTGAGTCCAAAGTAAAACGTTATGAGTGTTTGAATAAGGCACTGTCTAGGTTGTGCAATGGCCATGCGCCGCACATCAACTGCCAAAGCACATTACCTCAGGTTTACTATGGCCATCCAAATCAAACCTAAAGGTTTCATTTGGTCATGCGATGTATAGCCTTTTTGAGGCATCAAAAAGTGCTCCGTATTAAGTTATTTTAAGGGTAATAAGGTTTTTTACCATCCTATAACCATTCCTAGTCATATGTGGACAAAATTGGGACTTTAAACATGTTATTTCACTTCTCAAATCCTTAAATCATCTTTCTTTAAGCAAGAGAGGAGAAACATCCTAGGGTTTGAGGATTTTGAAATCCAAGGACAGATCTATCTATGTTCCCTTCGATTTTTCTCTGTCAGAAGGTATGTGGAACTATCATAAATTTAATGGGCATAAGTTTTAAAGTTTCACAAGATCTAAAGTATATATGTACGCATGTATTATGAGATTTGAGATTATTTTGAGAACATGCATTAAGAACCCCAATTTATGATGAAATCTAGTTTAAACCATGGGGTTTTTTCCTAAACTTGAATTATACTCATGTGTATGGATGTTATGAGCATGAAAACCTATTTGAAATAATGATTTACGGAATTCACTCTCTTATTATTAAACCCTTTGTATCAATAATTTTGTGGATTGTTTACATGGATGGTTAAAAGTTTGAGTTTAAATATTTTTCTAATTTTTATGGATTGTTGATGTCTCTCTAACTAATGGCTTTGTCTCTCTCTCTCTGTAACTAACGTCCTCTTCAATGTACCCTTCGATATGACCATGTCGTCTCTGGCGAAGCAGACGCCGGCGTAATAATATCACTAGCGATAGCTAAGTATACTACTCTTTCTCTCCCTTTGTCTCTCTTTCTCTCTCCCTCTTCCTCTTTCCCTAAAGCTATTTTGCTCTCTCGCTGGCATGTGGGTTTTCACCGCTTCCACTTTAGCGATGGGTAAGCAGCGCTGGCAATAAGAGAGAAATAGAGAAATAAAAAAAGAGAAAAGAATTATTGACGAGAAGGAAGAAGATCTGTCCACGAGTGGTTCAGGCAAGCTGAATCAATTGGCGCTGGTGGTGAAGGTGGTGGACCCAGAAAAGAGGGGGGAATTTCCATCAGGCCTTGTGACCCTCAGACTATAACTGACCCGACGACCTTCTGGTGAAATTTCAATAGCATTATTTTGGCAACCAATTTCTACCCCAATTCTCCAGAATCCAGCATAGCAAGCAAGAACGGAGTACTTCATCCATGTATCCCAATAAATTCTAACCTCAGAACTTTATTTTGTCGCACTTTATTATATCACACCTTTTCTATTATCTTCACTATTTATAATTTGTGTGGGTTTGTTGTGGGTTGTCTATTTTTGTGTATTGGTGTCTAGCATCTGTTGTTCTTGCAATTTGGTTACATTGTGTGCTTTACATATGCCTTTTATAGTTATTGTTATTTTTAGCCTTCTTTGTACTTTTTTTAAGTAGTGGCTTGGGTGGCAAATGGTGAAATAGGGTCATGTCCTAGGGGTAGGTTTGGTTCAAGAGGCAGAGTACGAGGTACTAAGGGATGGGATAAGAGATATGATAGGTTGAGGGTAGGGTCGTGGAACATAGGGACCCTTCAGGGTAAGTCGATAGAACTGGTAAAGATTCTTAGGAAGAGAAGGATCAATATTGCGTGTGTCCAGGAGACCAAGTGGGTAGGTTCTAAGATTAGGGTTGTAGATGGGTACAAGTTATGGTACTCTGGTAGTAAGATGCGTAGGAATGGCGCTTAGTGGACGAGGAGTTTAGAGGGCAGGTAGTGAAGGTTAAAAGGGTTAGTGATAGGGTGATAACTATCAAATTGGTCTTTAGGGGGTTTACTTTGAACATTTGTAGTGCATACGCTCCACAGGTGGGTCTGGACAAGGAGGAGAAGAAGATATTTTGGGAGGTTTTGGATGAGGTGGTAAGAGGCATGCCTAGTTCAAAGAAGATTTTCATAGGAAGGGATTTCAATGGGCACATTGGGTCATTGCTGATGGGTTATGATGATGTGCTTAGTGGCTTTGGGTTCAGGGATAGAAATGTTGAGGGCGCTACTCTTTTGGATTTTACGAGGGCCTTTGGGTTAGTTATAGTGAATTCCTTCTTTGTAGAGAAGGAGGAGTATCTAGTTACTTTCCCTAGTAGGTTAGCCAAGACTAAGATTGACTTTTTGCTACTAGGAAGGGGGATAGAGCAATGTGTAAGAATTGTAAGGTAATTTTGAGTGAGAATATTATGACCCAGCATAGACTTATGGTGATGGACTTGGTTATTAAGAAGGGCAGGAGATGGGGTAGGGAGGGTAGACCTAGAGTTAGGTGGGATGGCCTGACTCCGATTAGTGCCTTAGAAATAGAGGCAAAGTTAGAAAAGATGGGGGTTTGGTAGTGTAGGGGGGACGTGGATAATATGTGGGATAGGGCTACGGGTTGTATCAAAGAGTCTGCTTAAGAGGTGTTGGGTGTCTTGAGGAGTTGGTCTGGCTGGTATCGGGGGGATTGGTGATGGAATGAAGATGTTAAGAAGAAGGTGGTGACGAAGAAGACGGCTTATACTAAGTTAGTGGAGAGTAAGGATGAAAAAAAGAGATAGGTGAGTAGGAAGAAGTATAAGTTAGCTAAGAAAGAGGCTAAGCTAGCAGTTATAGCTATGAAGATAGCAGCTTTTGAAATTTTATATAAGGGGTTAGAGGATAAATATGGGGAAAAAAGAGGTTGTTTAGGCTTGCCAAGGCTAGGGAGCAGAAGGGTCGGGATCTAGACCAAGTAAAGTGCATTAAGGGGAAGGATGGTAGAGTATTGGTAGAGGACGCCCTCATTAAGAAAAAATGGCAATTGTATTTTCATAGGATCTTGAATGATGAAGGGGATAGGGGTGTTGTGTTAGAGGAGTTGGAGTACACCAGGGAGTGTCGTGATTTTAGCTATTATCAGCATTTTAAGTAGAGGAGGTTAGTGAGGCTATTCGCAAGATGCAAAGGGGCAGGATGACAGGGCCAATGAGATTCTGGTGGATTTTTGGAAGTTTTCTAGCGGGGCAGGGTTGAGGTGGCTTACCAACTTGTTAACAACTTTTCAAGTCCACAAAGATACCTGAGGAATAGACATGGAGCATGATGATTCCTTTATATAAGAACATGGGTGACATTTAGAATTACAATAACTACCGGGGTATTAAGTTTTTGAGTCACACGATGAAGATTTAGGAAAGGGTGGTAGAGTAGAGGTTGTGGAAGATTATGTCTATTTTGAAGGATCAATTTGGATTTATGCCTGGTCGCTCGATGACTGAGGCAATTTTCTTAGTGTGGAGAATGGTAGAGCAGTATAGAGAGAGGAAAAAGGATCTTCACATGGTATTTATTGACTTGGAAAAGGTGTATGACCAAGTCCCTAGTGAGGTTCTTTAGAGATACTTGGGGCGAGGTAGGTCCCGGTGGAGTACATCAGAGCAATTAAGGACATGTATAAGGAGGCAAAGAATCGGGTAAGGATTGTGGGAGAAAATTCTGAGCATTTCCTGGTCTTGACAAGGTTGCACCCGGGATCAACACTTAGTTTATTTTTATTCTCCTTAGTGATAGATGTGTTGACCCGTAATATATAAGATGAGGTGCCTTAGAGTATGCTTTTTGTGTATGATTTAGTTTTGATTGATGATTCGTGGAAAGGTGTTAATGATAAGATGGAGGTTTGGAGACAAACCCTGGATTCTAAAGGTTTCAGATTGAGTAGGACAAAGACGAAGTATTTGGAGTGCAAGTTTAGTGACTTGAGGTAAGAGGATGAGGTGGTAGTGGAGTTGGACTCCCAGTTAGTTTACAAGAGAGATATTTTTAAGTATCTTAGGTCTACAATTCAGGGGAATGAAGAGATAGATGAGGATGTCTCTCACTATATTAGGGTAGGTAGGATGAAATGGATGCTCTCTTCGAGAATTTTATGCGATAAAAAGGTGTCCCCCAAGCTTAAAGGAAAATTTTATAGAGTGGCAGTCTGGCCGGTTATGTTGTATGGAGCAGAGTATTGGCCGGTTAAGAATTCTTATTTCCAAAAGTTGAAGGTGGCAGAAATGAGAATGTTACATTGTATGTGTGGATTTACAAGGGCTGACAGGGTTAGGAATGAGATTATTCGGGAGTAGGTGGGAGTGGGAGTGGTATTGGTGGAAGATAAAATACGGAAAGTAAGGTTGAGATGGTTTGGTCATGTGATGAGAAAGGGCACGGATGCCCCAGTTCATAGGTATGAGAGGTTGGCCTTGCATGGTTTTAAGTAGGGTAGGGGTAGAATAAAGAAATGCTGGATAGAAATGATTAAACAAGACATAGAGCTGTTACAGCTCACTACAGATATGACGCTGGATAGGAAGGTATAGAGGAAAAACATTAGGATAGAGGGCTAAGGTATATGGATGAATCGTAGTCAGTAGTTAGGAGGGCTTTGGTTTCCTGTATTTGGTAATGTATAATATTTGTGTGGATGTTGTACCTATGTTAGTTTTATCATGTTTCATACTTTTGATGCACATAGTTTCATGCTTTTTATGTTTTGTATATTGTTCTTTGTATTGAGTCGGGGGTCTATCGGAAACAACCTCTCTACTTCTTTAGAGGTAGTGGTATGGACTGCATACATCTACCTTTCCCAAACCCCACTATGTGGGAATATACTGGGTTTGTTGTTGTTGTTGTTTATGGATTGTTATTATTTTATGAACGAATAAGAGGGGCTTTTCCTCGATTTACAAATGCTCATGTTTCCTAATAAAGAATTTGCATGTGATTGATGAAAGAGATGACCACCATATGATAATGTAGTGAAAAGGGAGTAGTTTGTATAAGTTTTCATGTGATTTGAAACAAGAACTCTCTCATGTGAAGTTTAAATCTTTTGGGTGGTCACTAACATGCTTTTGAATACAAAGGGCTATGGATATAATGTGGTATGATATGAATGACTTGCAAGTCTGGGTATGACGATACTCTTTTGTGATATGCCTTTAAGACAATACGAAAAGAATTTTTTATAAGCATGAATTATGTTTTTAAGATGCTAAAATTGGGCTTAAAGAGACTAAGATAGTCACCTAAAGAAGACATGAGTTTATATAATGCATTTTCCAAAATTATTTTTTATTGATACATGTTTATTATGTCTCAAAATAGGGATTGTACGCTGGCGATGGCCCTGTGGCGTAGTATGTATGACGTACCCCAATTCTTACGGCTTTCCAGAATTGGGGGAATTGGCCACTGAGTTAAGGGCAAAGTCTATTTAGCCAATGGATTGGTATGAATGTAGGATGATTTATCTAGCTCAAAAGTAATACGAAGAGTTGATTCATGACTTACAAAAATGTTTTGAAGCTCTTGAATTATGCCCATTAGTTTTTGATATATAAATATGTTAAATTGCTTTCTTAATGCTCTTGACTATTTTATATGGAATACATGTTGTGTTTGGTTAGTTCTACATAACAATACATTACCGGTATTGACCATCCTTCATGGCGGCTACATTGTCTCATAATGTAGGTTCTGAGGTAGATTTTTATGGTCTAGCTCATCTGTAGATTCCTTCCTGAACTCCAGTGTTGGTGAGCCTCCCTTGCTTCGGAAGGCATATTCTTCTTATGTAGTTTCTGTCAGTTTAATGGTCCGGTCGGGGGCCTTGTCATGGCCTAGATAGTTTATATTCTGTAGAGTCTGCGTAGATGAAATTTGGGTATTGTATTATGACATTTTGTCGACACAGTTTGTATTATATTATAGCTTTCGCACTTTGATTATGTATGGATTATACTTATGATAGTATGATAAGGGGATTCTCGAGACTTCGGGGTTTGGGATACCTGTTGCAGCCAAGGCCCTGGCTCAGGTTGTGACATTAGACACATTCAAATTCATACTCCTTTGGGCACATGTTTTGCATTATTTTAGGTGTGTTTTTGATTTCTATCTTTTACTTTCTATTTGATTTGTATTAGGCTTTCTATTCCCATCGATGGTTACATTCCTTGATATTACTATATTAATTATTGTAATATTTGAGTAGATTTATATATGTTTCCCCATAGATAATTTTTGTAGTGGTGGATTGAGTCGATCAGTATTGTGATTTCCTTGGGGTATGGAGTGTGGCTTAAAGTCCGTTTTCTTTGGGATATTGTCCTTGTTATGACTTTAGAATGGTATTAGTTGTGTTTTTCATTTTTGATTCTTTCTGCGCCTTTGGTTTTATTTCTAATGTTATTATTTTGGTTGTTATCTATTCTTACATGATGGACGACTAGACTAGCATTATCTATTTAGTGTTTCCCATCTTGTGATTCTTATCTATTTGGCCTAGAGCCTTGGTTGGTCGATCTTTCTTTCCATTAGTAAGGCAAGGTCGACTGTTTAGGGTGTTGTAAAAGTGAAGGTAATGTTGAACTTTCATGGTTTTGTTGTAATTTAGTTTTGATGATCCTTTTTCTGTAGCCCGCTCTAAGTGTTGAAGAGTTGAGGTTTAATATTCCAATTTGATTTTTGTTATCATCCAATAGTAGTCTTTATCTTGGTGTTGGTCTTGTGATGGGTTCTCTATTTTTCTGCAATGTGGTTCATGGTCCAATTAGTATGAGGTTATTTTAAATGAGCGAATTAAAAATTTTTCAGTTTGATATATGTTCGTCATGGTATAACTTCATGGGATATTTCTTCTTGGTGATATATGCTTAGTGTATCAATTGGCAGTAACCAAAGAGTGTGTTTTTTTAGAGTAGCTATTTATTTTCATAACTTTTGTATTTGTTTGACCATATCCAGGGTAAGATCGTATATCTAAGTTGCTTGAGATTTGGCTACCCTCAATACTCTTTGTAGCTAGATAAATTATTGGTTATGCCTTGGTGTATTGTACTCTCCAGGTAGATATGGATTATATTTCTTGTACCTTCAGCTTGTGGTTTAACTATATTGTAATTATGTATTTGGCGATATTTTAGTTTCACCCCTTGTGGATATTATCGAATATATGCTTGATTTTTGGTAATGAGATTAATTTGGGTGTTTAAACTTTTTGAAGATTTATTAACACCAGTTAATTTTGACTCTTTTGAATAATGTCTTGGGAGTTGCAATGTTTTCGATATCTGGATACTTATTCATCAACAAGATTAGTTTGGATAATTGAGATTGAATAGTTCAGCTTTTGTGTTGAGATTATAGTTATGAATTACATGATACCAGAGAAGAATGGTCACCCTAGATCTTGCCTTTGCGAGCTACTAAACAAGAGGAGTTATATACACTTGGTACAGTTGACATTTAGTTGATTTGGTCCAATTGGTTTACATTGCATTCATTTATTAGTATGCATCACCTTTGACCAGTATAATTGTTTGACGCCTAGCTATATCTATTGATCTTATAAGGGGTTATATGGGTACAGATTATTGTTGTTGTTTGTGGAGTGTTTGTATGTATCTTTCGGGCTTATGGGACCTGATTAGGTTATTGTTTGTCCGGGCTATCCTGGTAGATTATTTATGTCTAGATATTATTGTTTTGTTATTTCATATGATTCATAGCAGAATGGTTATGGACTAATATTTGAGATTGTTGATACATTTTTATACCTTTTCTCATTAGTATGGAAAGATTTATCATTGTTAGATTACTTTTTTATCACTGATATTTTGTTTAGAGATCTTGATTGTGCTAAAGTTAGCTCCCTTATTATTTATGACCCTAGAGATATTAACTTATCCTACTCAGAGTAGTACTTTCGTATTTGGTGATCCATATAGCGCATATGGATACGTATTTATCATTCATTGGCTACTCATTGTATATTATTTTCTTCTTTCCTAATACTATTAGATATAGTAATTCTCTTTCTTCATTATACTATCGTATATAAATTAGCTACTTATGGAACCACACTTCTTCATTGATTACTTTTCTGTTAGTATTATTATGTTTCAATGCCTGAGTCCTTGTTGTATTTTATATTCCTTCTTTAAATGTTATTTATACTTGCATTTTTTTGGAACTGAGTCGGTCAATGCCTACTTAGTACCATGTGTTTGATACTCATACTACACTTCTATAGCCTGCAAATTGTTGTACGAGTTCTCGCCATTGAGGTTTACCTCATGCGTAGCAGTCATGCATCGGAGATCTAGGGTGAGCTTCTGATGTACACAGTGTTCCAACTCTCCCAGGTATTGCTGGACTTATCTCTATTTTGTATTAAAGAGAAGGTTTGAATACATACATACATATATATATATTTATATATATATATATGTGTGTGTGTATATATATGTGTGTGTGTATATATATGTGTATATATATACATATGTGTATATATATGTATGTATAGAGAGAGAAGCTCTTGTACTAATTTCATCAGGTTTTTGGAATATATTTACTTTCTTCTTACTTTGGATTGGCTTAACTACTGGGGGGCTATGGTAGTGTCATCATGACGACCTGAGAAATCGGGTCATGACAACTGTAACATATCTTGAGTGCTAGTGATAGTATTTTATGATATTCTAAAATCGAGTGTAGGGCCGGTATGAATACTTAATTTTTAATATTCTCATTGAGTTGGATACAACGTCAGTATAGTATATGGATGAATTTGGTCCCCCTGTAGGTCATAACTATTGGGCATAAATAAGTCTCCTCAGTGAGTGTACAGGTTGAGTCGTTACTTGTGATGATGTAATGTATTGTGTCCAATGTGAGATTATTGCTTACATATATAACATGCATAAAATGTTGAGGTGATCAAGGTAGCATTATACTACTCGTGTGAGGTTGTTGTTGTATTGGTGATAATGTGTTGTAATTACATTTGTGACGATTAGGTGGCTCAGATCCCTTAATTGTGAGTATTGTACTTATGGTTGTTGTTGTGATAAAAGTGATAGGGTGGAAATTATAATTTAGTTTTGGAAATTCGTTGGCCTTACTTGGCCTGATTGTGGATGTTATTGGTCAGCTTGGGATTGCGTGCAGTGTGTTAAATATAATTTTACTTGTATATTGATTTATGTATGTCGAGATAGAACGACTAAATGAATTGGATAGTGAGGTTAGTGAACCTATCTAATGGACTGGAAGGAATGATGATTGTCTTATAGGTATGGTGTGGTCTGATTAATATAATTGATCGTTAATAATTGTGTAAAGAGGTTAACTAGGAGTGATCTAATTACGAGGAGTTGAATGTCGAATATTTGGCTGTTAATTAAGGTGTCAGCTTGTCATATTTTATTTCGTGATTTGTATATGTTGTTACGTAAACTAATCGTGCTCGATTCATAGTACATACTTGTACTTGTTGTACTAATACTATTCTTATTATATTATTTTTGCAATATAGATGAGTTGCAAGTTGACTAGAAGTATTTTATATGGATAGTAAGCACTTATCATCAACTTCTGCACCTCTCATTCCAGCAAGTTTTGTCATTTATTGTCTTCTCTCATATAAGCTTTTGTACATGTCTAGATTAGATCTTGAGTATTTATTAGTTGTAAGTATTATTATAAACGATGTTGATTATTCCTTCAATCACAAAAAGAATGACTTGCTTTTCTTTTTTGCTTATTCCAAAAAAGTATGACTGTTTCCTTTTCTGAAAACATTTTAATTTCAACTTTTCACTTGGAATGCTTAAGATAAAGATTAAACAACATTTTGATACATTTGACATAACACTAACTTAAGCGCACAAAATTCGAAAGTCTTTTATTTTCATAAACTTTGTGCCAAAAGTTCATTCTTTATTTCTTTGTAAAATAGAGAGAATATTTTAATTAACTTTGGTATCAAGATTTACCTGCTTATTATTTAAAAAGATTTTTAATTAATTATTCCCATACACTTGATTGATGGTAAAGGTTCTCCTATATATCTATGTTAAGAGTAGAGTAGGAGTCTAGTTAAGAGTAAGATAGTTGCCCACATGATATTGTAATTTGGATCATAATAAGTGCCATCGCGATCCCAATTTTTGATTGTGACAAAAGGCAAGTCAGTCTAAGGGACGAGTGGCTAAATTTAGAACGTAGCTATGATATGAAGACGGACCAGGTGAAGTTGTGATTTGGATTCTCTAGTTGGGTAATATTCATTAAAAAGTATAAATAACGGTGTGAAGAACTTTATGATTATTTTATTTTCTATGATTAGTTATTCAGTAATGGGAGAAATACATATATAACCTAATTTCGCTAAATAAAAGTTTACTTTCGTCTTGTCTTGTCCCACATAAGTTGCATAGTATTTCATTTACAAAACAAAAGATCTTTGCTTTGTCCGATAAAGGGTTAAAAAATCTAGTATCTATCAACATAAGTTTGTATAAATAAGTTATGTGTTGATCTTAAATAAAATTTTATTAGTTTCACTTTCTAAAAACTTGATAGGGACAATTTCTGTTAACACATGCATTTTAAAAATAAATCTACTTTATAATTGACATATTTAAACGCTAAAATAACCTATAGTATGAACTACAACGTAAAAATATAAAATAACAAATTTTAAATGTAAAATAACAAAATATAGAACAATCTACCCGATTCGATAAATAGAAAAGTTGATATTATTTTTACTAGTACTTGAATATTCTTGATACATCGTTAGGACTTGGAGGAAATAAACTAAAAAAATTGACATTTGAATTTTATCTAATGAAGTATTGGAGAATTGAGAAAATCCTAAATAAAATATAAGGATATGTAAAAGTAAAGAGTAAAGTACAAATAGAAAGACAAATTAAAGGATAAAAATATGTGGTTGTAATAATAATAGGTTGTATATAAAAGAAGAAACATGGCTATTCACACTATTTCCACAAAAAAAAAAAATATTACTCCTTTTACATCCCAATTTATTTCCAAGAATCTCAATATTTTTTCTTCTTTTTTTTCTTAATGTATAAACAACGCAAACTCTAACACTTTCCTATCTAATGACCTCTCTCTCTACTATTATAATAATCACTTAAAGTTCTGTATATGATACAATACTCAACATCATGATACATTTGTTTATGATACATTACTAAGTCATTAATTGCAGATAAAAAGAAAAAAAATTAGCCTACACCTGAGCAATTAACACACTTAATTTGAGGATTTGTCTTTTTAAGTACATAAAATACGTAACAGCTTCTGTAACGCTCCGAGTTTGTACTCCGAATGCTACACAATGCTTATAATCCTAAAGAACCACAAGCTAACCCATGATTGGTACCTGGTGCAATAACTGAGTAATAATACTGTGATAATGCAGAAAGTTCGCGAAAACTTTTCATAAGGTTCAAAACTGAAAATAAAAATTGAATACTAAAATATTTGTCTGAAATACTCTAGTCTGAAAAGCCTCTACTATCTAAACAAGGAGTTGATGGGACAAGTCCCCAACTAACTTCGACTGCTGAAATAAACTGAGTACTGAAATAATAAATCTGTCCTCGAACTATGAGGACTCACCACTAAGTCTGCTGCTGATAGATCGGGCTGCTACGTACGATCGGGAGTATGTGCGTCTGAACCTATGATATAAGACATCATAGTACAAAAGAAAGGTATGTGTCAGTACTTTGAATGAATTGGTATGCTAAGTGAGGTAGGCTGAGATACATGGGTTCATATGCATGAACAATACTGACTGAATGACATGAGTATAACTGAATAAGAGTACATGTATGAATACGTAAACTATAACTAAGATCATGATAACACTGGAGATGGAGTTCTGAATACTGATTAACTAATATCTGAGTTTACAGATACTGCACCACTGGTAACTGAGTGACTGTATCTGATAATCTTAATTTTGTGGAACTGTACTGAGTTCCATACTGAACTGAGTGACTGTGTCTGATAGTCCTGATTCTGTAGAACTGAATTGAGTTCTATACTGAGACTGGAAGTGAAACTGAGACTGTGGGAGGTAATCATCTAACCGACATTCCTTTTTCTCAATAGATTGGGGTCCAACCTATAACCCTATTTGGAAGGGTGTCAGTACCATGGCACGGGTAAAGACAAGCTATGAGTTAACCCTTTCTAGCTCTTTCGTCAACCCTCGATGGTAGGGAACCTGTATGACATATATCAATCCTAGTCTGGCAGGAAGATATCTCAACCTATGCTGGCTACGTAGTTTTGTAATACAGGGATTGCTACTAAGGGTCAAACCATCTACTGGTAGAAATGCCCCCATCCCTGAGTTCGCTCGGTGCTGAATCCTACTCCCAACTGAAAAGATACTGAACTGATTTCCTAGTTCCTACTAGGCTTGACTAAACTGTAACTGATTGTACTATTTAACTGAACTGAACTAAGTTCAATGAGTTCTATTAACTGACAAAATACTACTGAATTCTGTTAATTGATAGAATACTACAGAGTTCTGTTAACTGACTGAATTTACTGAGGTCTGAGTTGTATACTGAACTGAAGCTATGACTAATTACTGAGGCTACTATTTGTGACACTACTGAGACTGTTCTGTAATTATTATAGCTCTAGGTAAACAACAAAGTTTTTGGGTATTGAATACCCCCAGGACTTGATAGCATGAAAAATAAATCATAGCATAAACTTGAAAAGCATAACTATGTGCACTTGATCATAACTCATTCGTAGGGGTATTTTATCAAACACTTGCATGATATAACTTGCACATAAGCTAGCATTACATGATTTTCCCCTTTTTTAGTTCACATGAGCAATTTATCAAACACTTGGAGAACATAATCCATGCACATGGACACTAAACAACATGTAGGTATCATAATCAAATACCAAATTCACAATTTAAAGTTTCTAGCATGGACTCTCATGATACAACACATAAAATCAATAATTTTATATAAATCTAGCAACTAATCATGGATTAGGAACCCCATTAATATGGTAATCATAAACACATGCAAATTCCATCATGAAATTCATCAAACTCATTAACTTATAGTTAAAAGGGTTTCTTGAACTCCAAGGGTAGAAGCAGACTGTTGAATGAACACTTGACATGGTTTAACAATTAAATTCATGAAAATTGATGGAGTGTTCTTGAGAATTGAACTTGAAAATTGATGTTCTAGGATTTTATTCTTGAGAGCAATTTGAGGAAAAAGAGTGTAATTTTGCTTTGTTAGGGATGAATTTCATGTTTTAGGGCCTAGGTCGAAGTGAGGAAAATGTCTCAATTACCCCCTCTGGATGCTATTTTTAATTACTGAAAACTGGTTTAGCAATGCGCAGACCAACATACCGCGCCGTTAGCATCGATGTGATGGCCAAAGCGCCACATTGAGTCTGCATTGGTTCACTGGAATTTGTACTGAAAGCTGGGGGGAAATATTCATCGATGCGATGGGTGATGCGGCGTGTCGAGATTGTATCGATCCACTGGTTTGAGCTTTCAAATATGATTCAAGCGAAGTTTAAAAAATCTAAAACTTGCTCGAGAATACCCACTGACATTCCTGATTATGATTTAACATAAAAATCATTACTTTAAGGTCATAAGGGTCGTGAAATAGAGTTGGCAACTTATGAAGGATAAAATAACACTAAGTCTGAATACTTAGCTAAAATTTTCTAAGTTTGGGACCCCTTAACAAGCTTAAAAGGACTGAGTTAAGCTTAGGATTTTTTGTGAGGTCCTACAATATCTCCCCCTTGGGAACATTCATCCTCGAATGAGGCTGACTGATCTGAGAATACTGATAGACTGGATTTAGATACAAGACATGCACAACTGTAACATAATTTCATGACTGACACTACAGATATGCTAAAAATTTCATACTGAACATGCATATCTGATGCATGAGTACATAGCTGAACATAACTCATGAATGCATGAGTGGAATTGTTGATAAGCTGAGTTTCTCATGCTGAACATGCATATATGATTCATGAATATATAACTCAAAAATGCAATGGTAACTGATACTAAGTCTATAAGGGAAATCTGAGCATGGAATTTAGTAAGTTCAAGGGAAAACTGTTACCTCGGGATGAGTCTAAATTTGCGGAGAAGAGGTGAGGATACTTGGTCCGCATATCTTCTTCTGCTTCCCAAGTAGCTCCCTCAACGGACTGATTCCACCAAAGAACTTTGACTTGAGGGACCTCTTTGTTCCTCAGCCTGCAAATTTTATAATCAAAGACTTCGACTGGAATCTTCTCATGAGAGAGGTTTTTCTAAACGTCTATACTCTCTACAAGGACTACAACTTCTGGGTCACCTCTATATTTCTTTAACAAGAAGACATGAAACATTGGGTGGACTGAAGCTAAGTCTGAAGGAAACTCAAGCTCGTAGGCTACCTTTTCAAAACGGTTGAGAATTGGATAAGGACTTACATATCGGGGGCTGAGTTTCCCCTTCTTACTAAACCTCTTTACTCTTTTCATAGGAGAGATCTTCAGATACACATAATCACCAATCTCAAACTTGAGATCCTTTCTTCATACATCAGCGTACGATTTCTGTCTTATTCGAGATGTCTTAAGTCGTTTCTTGAAGAGCTGAACCTTCTCTAAGGTGTTAAACACCAAGTCAAGCCCTACCACTATGGCCTCACCCACTTCAAACCAACCAATGGGAGACCTACACTTTCTTTCATTGAGCACCTCAAACGGAACCATCTGAATGCTGGAATAATAGCTGTTGTTATATGAGAACTCAATCAAAGGTAAATGGTCATCCCGACTACCGTTAAAGTCTATCGCACATGCTCGCAGCATATCCTCTAAAGTTTGAATGGTCCTTTCTGCTTGACTATCTGTCTGAAGTTGAAAAGTTATACTAAGGTGGACTTGAGTACCAAGACCTTTTTAGAAGGCTTTACAGAAATAAGAGGTAAACTTTGTACCTCTATCTGAGATAATAGACAATGAAACTCTGTGTAATCTGACCAACTCTCTGACATAGATAGTGGCATAGTCCTTGGCTGAATAAGAGGTATGGACTGGTAGGAAATGAGCCGATTTGGTCATCCTATCAACAATGACCCAAACTAAATCATGCTGGCGATGAGTACGAGGCCAACCCATCACAAAGTCCATATTCACTTCCTCCCTCTTCCATGTGGAAATACTGAACTCCTGCATGGACCTACTAGGCTTCGGGTGCTCAATCGAAACTAGCTGACACATTGAGCACCTAGCTACAGACTCTGAAATGTCTCTCTTCATCCCACTTGATAATGCTCAAATACACCTCTCTAATGAGAATGTAAGAGATCGTTATCAATATATAACCCAACTAGGTTGGGGTTGAATCCCACAGGGAATGTGGTGTGAACTTAAGTTGTTTGCGATTTAATCAACTGAATGTTGAATGTTTCCTGAAATGGGGGTTTTACAGATTAGCTAATAAATGTTGGTCACTTTAGTTTCAATGTTTGTAATCAAGAGTTTATGGAAAACCAAAATTATGTTCACTATGGGTTTTAGTACTTTACAGATGCTAACAGTGATTCAAGATTCTCACAGTAGGAAGGACAACAGATTATCTTTATCGAAGTTATGCCTAAATGTCTCTCGACCTACTTAAGAATTTAATTACCTAATTCTCTCGGACTTAGGGAATTTATATTTACTAACCAAACTTCATCTGAGGTTAATCAACCTTGTTACAGCGTCAATTATTTAATGGAATTTTAGTGTTTCCAAGTTCCTGTCAATAATTCACTTACTACTATATTTGACTTCTTATCTCAAGCAAATCAAAGCAGGTGCTATCTATCGTTTGCAACCAATAGACAATAATTAAAATCTCAGAATTATCAAGGAGTCCTATTATCTTTAGAATCTTAAACACATAGCATCTTACCAAGACATAACCCATAGATCCCATAATTCGGGTTAAAAAGATTTAGCCACTCATAATGTAATAAGCAAAACAACTAGATGTATTCATAATTTGAAAGATTAACTTACAACAAGATGAATAGTAACAAGTGATTCTCATATTAGATAACAATAGAAATCCCAAAATATTGATGAAAATCTCTTCAAAGTTAATTGTTTTTCAAGCTAAGGAACTAGAGAGAAAAATAATAAAATACGTGTGTCCCAAAATAGGTTCAGAACTCTTTAGAAAACCCTAAACTATGCTTTAAATAGTTCACCCTAATTATAGGCCAGTATTACACTATCCGAACAAGTTAGCAACTAGCAACATATTTGGTGTGCCCTCACCACAAAGAAATCCCCATTTTCTCATATCAGCAATCATATATGTAACCATGGGGACAATCAAAAGACACTCACTCTCAGAATGAAGTTCCTATCAATGTATGCCAAGTACCATAGGCTTGCCCTTATTTTTATTACCAAGATTTTCAGACAGGTCAACTAAGATCACTATAGGTCTTCTCTTTGGCTTGTAACGCAGGCTAGGGCTGGTATGATACTTGATGATATTTAAAGTGACTAAGCCTCCTTGAACTACACTAGCTCCTGGGATTCACTTATTAACCTTTTTATAGTCTTCTCTTTTTTTATCACACTTCTTCAGTATGGGTGCAATCTTTCCTAAACTCACTTCTTCTTTTTTACAACTTTTCTTTTCTTGTTCTTTTCCACTGCACCTAACTTTTTATTCTTTTATTTTGTTCTACCTATCTTCATACTCATTTGCCATTACGCACCCTATGATAGCCACCCTCATCTTAGGACATTTGCCTACGTCAAGGTGCACAGTGTCCAAGGAGGACCAGGGCCAAAACAGGTTCATTGTGATATAAATTTAAAGGTGACAAGTGTCATAAAAAGAAATAGGCTAATCATGCTCAAAGTAGGGATCAAGGGATATTCTACATACAGGGAAGGTCATTTAGGCTAAAAGTGAGCTAATATCAAAACGGCCTATGATCCTTTTCTAACCCCTATCCTTTAAATTAGGTAAGACTAACCAGACAAGTTCTGGATTCAATATACAGAGGGGACTAAGTAAGATCTCACACGCACATGGCACACAAGTATATCATAAGTTACTACTCACTCAGTTCATGTAGATGTTTAGTAATGATTGTTGCATCACTAGAACTAATGCCATACAATGATACATAGTGGTCACACTTAGATGCAAATCACATATTTAAACCTTCAGACCATTGGAGAGGTGCTCAAAAATCATAAAAACAAGTTAACTTCCTTATTTACTTGTATTTCTCCTAGTCAACTACAAAATTTTACAACAATAATTTACCCTACACCCTCAACTTAAAATTAAAAAAAAAATTGAACTAAAGGTTAGGGTATACCTGGAGTAGATCAAGCATGGGGATCATGGGTTGCCTCCCATGTAGCGCCTGATTTAATGTCGCGGCATGACTCAGGTATCTCGATTACTTCAATCTTCGTCGAGACAGATAGTACCAATACTTTTCATCAAGTTTTTTGGACCTATATAAAGTTTGACTCGTTGCTCATTTACCTTGAAGGTGCTGCCATCTTCATTTTCAAGTTATACTACTCCAGATGAGTAGACTTGACTAACTCTAAACGAGCCTGACCACTTGGATTTAAGCTTACCTGGGAACAACTTGAGTCTGGAATTGAACAGAAGCACCAGTCACCTTTTTGGAAGTCTCATTTCTCTATCCTCCAATCATGATACTTTTTTATCTTTTATTTATATAGTTATGCTAGTTCATATGCCCTGAGACAAAATTCATCCATCTCATTCAGTTATCCCAGTCTCAGCTCTGCTTTCTCCTTCCAACTAAAATTCAACCTTTTGAGTGCCCATAAGGCCTTGTGCTCCAGCTCTATTGGTAAGTGGAATGCCTTTCCATAGACCAACTAAAATGGTGACATGCCAATGGGTGTCTTGAAAGCAGTCCGGTATGCCCACAAGGCATCATCGAGCTTTCGAGACCAATCTTTCTGACTAGCATTCACCATTTTGGCTAGGATGGCTTTAATCTCTTGATTTGACACCTCCACTTGTCCACTAGTTTGTGGTTGATATAGAGTGGCTACTCTATGCTTTTTTACCCCATATTTTGCTAAAGCTGCCCAAAACACTTTGTTGCAAAAATAAAATCCTCCATCGCTTATAATAGTACGTTGTATTCCAAAGTGAGAGAAGATATTCTTCTTAAGAAATGCAATAACCCTTTTTCATTCATTATCAGACAATGCAATAGCTTCAACCCATTTTAAGACATAGTCAACAGCAACTAAAATATACTTCATCCCATACGAGCTTACAAAAGGACCCATGAAATTGATGCCCTAAACGTCAAACAATTCCACTTCAAGCATCTTAGTCAAAGGCATCTCATGTCTTTTAGAGATTGACCCCTGTCTCTGACATTGGTCACATTTCAGCACAAACTCATGAGCATCCTTGAACAATGTTGGCCAATAATAGCCGTTCTGCAGTACCTTCCTAGTCGTTCGGTCATTTGCATAGTGATCTCCAACTGGGGAATCATGACATGCTTCCAGTATGCACAATACATCCACTTCTGGCACACATCTCCTTATATTATTTTCAACATATCGCCAAAAAAGATACTGCTCATCCCAGAAGTAATGTGTCATATCATGCAGGAATTTCTTTTTTTGATGGAAAGAAAGATTTTCTGGAATGACATCACTCACAACATAATTTGAAAAATCAGCGTACCAGGGCAATTTCTCCATAGCTGCAGCCAAGATCTCCTCATTAGAAAATGCATCATTTATCTCCATTTCATCACTAATTGTTTGCTCACTTTCCATTCTAGACAGATGATTCGCAACCTGGTTTGCACAACCTTTCCTATATTTGACTTTAACATCAAATTCTTGTAGAAGCAACACCCATCTAATCAGTGTTGGTTTTGCATCCTTCTTAGCAATCAAATACCTTAAGGCGGCTTGGTCAGTGCGGACCACCACCTTGGTCCCAAGCAGGTTGGCCCTAAATTTCTCAAAAGTATACACTACAGCCAGGAGTTCCTACTCAGTGATAGTGTAGTTCTTTTGTTCTCCATTTAGTGCTTTGCTAGCATAGTATATTGGATGAAATAGATTGTCCTTCTTTTGTCCTAATACAGCTCCAAGGGCAACAATGCTTGCATCGCACATGATCTCAAATGGTTTTGACCAGTCCGGTGTAACAATGATAAGGGCCTCAACCAGCTTTTTTTTAATGCATTCAAATGCCTTCAAGCAATCATCATCCAAGAAAAACTTTACTTCTTTCTCCAAAAGTTTGCAAATTAGATTTGCAACCTTCGAGAAGTCTCTTATAAACCTCCGATAAAAGCCAATATGTCCAAGAAAACTACGTACTCCCTTCACTGAAATGGGAGGTGGCAGTTTCTCAATAACTTCAACCTTGGCTCAATCAACTTCTATCCCTTTTGCTAAAAATTTATGCTCGAGAACGATGCCCTCCTTTACCATAAAGTGGCATTTCTCCCAATTAAGCACCAAATTAAATTCAACACATCATTGGAAGGATATACTCAGGTTTTCCAAACACATCTCAACTGAATCTCCCACCACAGAGAAATCATCCATAAATACCTCTATGGTGTCCTCCACCATATCTGAGAATATAGACATCATGCACCATTGAAAAGTAGCGGGTGCATTCCATAGCCCAAATGGCATCCTCTTAAATGCAAAGGTGCCATATGGACATATGAATGTCTTCTTCTCCTGGTCTTCAGGAGCAATACAGATCTGGTTATATCCAGAATAACCATCCAAGAAGCAATACCATCTCCTTCTGGCTAATCAATCAAGCATTTGGTCTATAAAGGGCATCGAGAAATGGTCTTTCAAAGTCCATGAATTTAGTTTGCGGTAGTCCATGCGAACTCTCCACCCATTCATAGGCCTGAGTGGAATCAACTCATTCCTTTCATTTGCAACCACAGTCATACCCCCTTTTTTGGGCACGCATTGAACTAGGCTCACCCATTTGCTATCAGAAATAGGGTAAACCACTCCTGCATCCAACCACTTAATAATTTCCTTCTTAACCACCTCTTGCATTGGTGGGTTAAGATAGCATTGGTGCTCGATGGTTAGAATACAATCTTTCTCATGTCGTATTTTATGCATGTAAATGCCAGGGGGAATGCCAATAATATCTGCGATAGTCCATCCTATTGCTCTCTTGTACCTCTGAAGTACTGAAATAAGTGTTTCTACCTGTTTCTCACCCAAATCATCCCCAATAATAACGGGTAGTGTGTTTCCATTGCCTAACATTGGTGGTTCTTCAATGGATGGCTTAGCCGGTGGTGTTGGTCGATTAGCAAGATCAAGGTCTAGCTTTTTAGGAGCATAAGGATATGAACCCATTCTTGATAAAGCACAAACAGTCTCTTCGTACTCCTCAATGCCTTTAGGATCAAAAATCATCAAAACTACGGCTAAAGGCTCAACAACAAGTTGCTCCTCTATTAATACCTTCTATTCATCCTCATACTACACATCAACTACTGAGAACACACTTATTTCTTTATGCTTCTTAATTAATTGGCACACATAAAATTGTACCACTTCATCATTGATCCTGAATAAGAGCTCATTCACTCTTAAATTAATCAACACACTTTTGATTGCGAGAAAAGGTCAACCCAAGATTATGGGCACCTCAAAGTCCACCTCGCAATCTAGAATGACAAATTCTGTTGGTAATATGAAGCTAGATACCTTTACCAACACATCATACAAGATACTAACAGGTCAGTTTACTGACCTATCCGCCATCACGAGTCGCATGTTGGTGGGTATGGGATTTCCCAGACCCAGCTTTCTATATACAGCCAGTGGCATTAGGCTTATACTGTCCCCTAGATCACATAAGTCCTTAGCAAAATTTAGAGACCTTATTGAACATGGAATAGTGAATGCTCTAAGGTCGGCCTTCTTCTGCACTAAGGATTATGTAGAAATAGCACTATAATGGTGGACATTATCTACCGATTCATAGGTTAGTACCCGCTTCTTTGTTACCAGATTCTTCATTGGCATATCATAGGATTTGCTCCAGTGCCTCAACCAATGGCACATTTATTGTCAATTGTCTGAGCATTGCCATGAACTTGCTGAATTTTACATCATCAATTTTTTTCTTCAATCATTGAGGAAAGGGAAGTGGTGGTCTTAGGAGAGTTTTGAACACTACCTCCTTCTCCTTTTCTTTTCTATTTTTTGGGGCATCATCAGAACCATCCAGCTTCTTGGACTCCACTGGACATTCTTCTTTGGGTTCATCCTCTGCCTCAGTTACTTCTTTAACCAAACTTTTCCCACAGAAGGGCCAGGTAATATATTACAACTTCTAGTGGTAATTTCCATACATGAGCCATCATTCTACAAATTCTAGACCGTATCACTTGGTAATGTTTCACTCTTCCTATGGTTAAATATTGCAGAGAGTTGGCTCATCTGCTGCTCCAACTATTTAATTGTGGTGGAGTGTGAGTTCACCAACTGATTAATAGATGACACATCGGTCTTCAAGGTGGTCACACAAGATTTGGTAGCCTCCACTCCCTTTAGAAACTTGGCTATCATGTCCTCCATGGACATCTTTTCAGAACTTGTTGTAGCAGTCTCACGATTTTCAGGAGGGACATATAGCCCGCTCCTATCATTATTGTTTCTCCAATTTCCCTGCTTCCTATCTTTATAACTAGGCTTATCATAATAATTCCGACCTTGATTCCCTTGGCTATTGCCTTAGAAACCCCCTGATTATTATCATAGTTTGCCTCTTCTTCTGAATTAGCATCAACTCTATCTTATGATCTCACAGCTTTTACCTTCTTAGTCTTGCCTGATAGCAAGTGCTTGGTTAGCAAGTCCATCTGCATTTTTAGGTGAGCCATGTCTTGGTCATGCTCCTTGTCTCTTCTACGTTGTTCCGCAGTCATACCCGCAAAAAAAAGTGGTGCTAGATACCAAAGAGTCTCTGGTATGCCTTTCCCGACTCTATTTGGTCATTCTCTCTAGCATTTCTGAAGCCTCTAGGAATGTAAGATCAACAAACAAACCACCAACAGAATTATCTACAATTGGTTTTGTCATAGAGTTAAGAGCCCTGTACAAAGTCTTCATCAAGTGTATGTCCGTCATATTGTGGTTCAGATATTGCATCAGCTTTTTTTTGAATCTCTCCCAGGTTTTATGCAAGGCTACAGTTAGGAGCTTCCTAAAGTTTCTAATCTCATCCCTCAACTGTACCCTCCTGTAAGGTGGAAAGAACCTTTTTACAAAATCTCCTTTCAACTGCCTCCAGTTGGTTATAGAATTGGGTGTCAGCTCATTAATCCACAATGTTGCCTCCCCAGACAAAGACAACGAAAACAATCTTAATCGGATAGCATTCTGAACCACTCTTTGGTTACCAAAATATTTACAGATGGTGACAAAGTTCACCATATGCATGTTGGGGTCATCCCCAGGAAGTCCACCAAACAATCCTTTCAGATTGAGGAGTTGAATCATAGTACTCATAATATTGAATTTTGCCCCAGGTTCTAACCGTGGAGAAATAATTACACCCGTTGTACCTGCTCCATCCATTCTATCATCATCATCATTGAGGTCGTAATGGACTGGGTGATAATCTTTCTTACCTCAAAATGGACGGTTCATGTTAGCATTACGTTGTACTGGTGCAGCTACATACTCTGCACGCCTTGGGTTACCAGGGTTTAACAACTCCTCGTCTCCCAAATCTTCATCCTCAGGATTAGGATATCGTACTTGTTGACCGATATTCTGCACATTCACCTAAGCTCTAGCTATGTTAACCTGTCAGCCTCATGTTGGTCTGTCATTCTTCCAATTCATTGAGGTTCAAGATTAAATAGTAATAATAGTTCTTCGGAACTCCTGGATCTTGGCATTCATAACAAAGATCCTGAAATAAACAAAAATAACAAATAAACGTAAAACTAGGAAACTTGACTATCAGTCAATTAGCGCACACAAACTTTACTTTACAACTGTATTCCCCGGCAACGGCGCCATTTTTGATAAAGCTCAAACTACACCTCTCTAATGAGAATGTAAAAGATCATTGTCAATATATAACCCAACTAGGTTGGAGTCGAATCCCACAGGGAATATGGTGTGCACTTAAGTTGTTTGCTATTTAATCAACTAATAGTTGGATGTTTCCTGAAATGGGGGTTTTGGAGATTAGCCAATAAGTGTTGGTCACTTTAGTTTCAGTGTTTGTAATCAAGAGTTTTTAGGAAACCAGAATTATGTTCACTATGGGTTATAGTACTTAACAGATGCTAACAGTGATTCAAGATTCTCACAGTAGCAAGGACAATAGGCGTTTCAATTCTCTCCCACTTGGATTATTCGTCCTCTATTGAGGGGTAAGGCAAGTATAAACACAAGTTAACACAATTATAACATATTAAAACAACCTTCAAACAAGTTAGAGTAATCATACAACAAGGAGATAAGACATATCATGCTCATTATCAATCAATCATTCATTTTATCGACTTTGGGACTCAAACCTATTTCTTATCAAAACACTCACTTATTCCACAACTTAGGGACTTCAACCCATCATTTATCAAGACACTTGCTCATTTTAAAGATTAAGGGCTCGAACCCATCACAACAAGGACACATATAATTTCAAAGAATTAGGGACTTGAACCATGGTCTAACAAGACATAAAGCAATTCAAAGCTTAAGGACTTTAAGCCATCGTCTAACAAAGACATAAATCAAGGAAAAAGATTGAAACATACCTCCATCACAAGTTTTTGGAATGGGAAACAAATATGGATACTTGGACTTCATGTTGTCTTTCACTTCCCAAGTAGCTTCCTCGGACTTTTGGTTCCTCCATAAAACCTTTACCGAAGCCACTTTTTTTGTTCGCAACCATCCAACTTGCCGATCAAAGATCCTCACCAGGATCTCCTCATAAGACAAAGATTTTGAAATACCAACATACTCCAAAGGAACAACCAATAAAGGTTCACCCACACATTTCTAGAACATAAAGACATGGAAAACCGGGTGAATGGAGTTCATACTAGAAGGCAACTCCAACTCATAGGCAACATTGCCAACCCTCTTCACAATCAAGTAGGGTCCAACGTACCGGGGACTAAGCTTCCCTTCCTTACCAAACCGAATCACTCCATTCATGGAAGATACTTTTAAGAATAACCGATCACCTTCACTAAACTCTAAGTCTCTACGCCTCACATCCGCATACGACTTTTGGAGACTTTGAGAAGTTTTCAATTTATCACGATTCACCTTCACCTTCTCTATGGCTTGGTGATTTAAATTGGGGCCAAGAAACTTACCCTCACCAACTTTGTACCACCTAGTGGGAGATCAACAACTTCTGCCATACAATTTCTCAAAAGGGGCCATACCAATGCTAGAGTGGTAACTATTATTATAGGCGAAATCAATCAAAGGCAAGTGGCCATACCAACCACCACCATAATAAATCACACAAGCCCGCAACTTATCCTCAAATATTTGGATGGTCCTTTTCGCTTGCCCATCCATTTTTGGGCAGAAGGTAGTACTAAGGAATACTCTAGTACCCAAACCCTATTGGAATGACTTCCAAAAGTAGGATGAAAATGGAGGACCATAATCCAAAATGATCAAAACCAGAGCACCGTGTAACTTCACGATCTATACAAGACATAACTTAGCATAATCTTTCATCGATTAATTAGTTCTCACGGGTAAAAAGTGAGCGGACTTGGTCATTCTATCAATAATGACCCAAATAGAATCATATTGACTCCGAGATTTAGGGAGATCAGTAACGAAATTCATATTAATTGCCTCCCACTTTCACTTGGGCAAGGCAATCTCTAGGTACAAACCACCGGGCCTCGTGTGCTCAACTTTTATTTGTGACAAATACACTTGGCCACATAGCTAGCCACATCACATTTCATATTATTACACCAATAGAAATCCCTAAGGCCATGATACATCTTGGTGGAATTAGGGTGAATAGTATACCGAGATCTATGAACCTCGGCCATGACCCTTTCCCTCAATCCATCAACGTCATGAACACAGAGCCTACTTGGTATCTCAAGATACCATCACCACCAATCACAAAGTCCACAACTTCGTGTTGACCCACATTACTCTTGATCTTCATCAATTAGGTTTCCCATGTATTCTTTTTCTTTATATCAACAACAAGAGATGATTGAGATATCGGAAGCACAAATACACCACCATCTTCATAGTCTGCAGCTCAAACTCTAAGATTATCCAAACGGTGAACGTCCTTCACCAATTCCTGCTTTTTCTCATCCATATGGGCCAAACTCCCCATGGACAAATAGCTAAGAGCATCGCCGACCATATTCGCCTCACCGAGAATGTAATCAAGACTCATATCATAGACTTTCAACAATTCAAGTCACCTTCTTTGCCAGAGATTCAACTTATTTTGATTAAACACATATTGGAGGAGCTTATAATCTGAAAAGATGTCAACATAAAAACCATAAAGATAATGTCGCCAAGTCTTTAATACAAAAACCACGGCGAACAACTCTAAGTCATGGGTGGGGTAGTTCTTTTCATAAACTTTCAATTTCCTAGAAGCATAGACCACCACCCTACTATGTTGCATCAACATATAACTGAGACCAACCCAAGACACATCGTAATATACCACAAAACCATCATTACCTTTGGTCAAGGTCAAAACCGAAGCTGAAGTTAATTTATCTTTAAACTTTTCAAAACTACCCTCACACACATCGGATTACAAGAACTTGACCTTCTTTTGGGTCAACTTGATAAATGGGGAAACTATAGTAAAAAAAACTCTCCACAAACCTTCTCTAGTAACCGTCTAGACCCAAGAAGCTCCGAATATCAATTGGAGTTGTAGGTTTAGGCCATTTCTGATTCGCCGCAACCTTTTGGGGATCTATCATGATCCCTTCGCTAAAGATAACATGATCAAGAAAAATCTATGATTTTTAACCAAAACTCAAACTTGGAGAACTTAGCATACAAATAATGATCCTTCAAAGTTTGTAACACAGCATAGAGGTGATCTACATGATTTGACTCCCTCTTAGAATATACTAAGATATCATCAATGAAGACAACAACAAACATGTCCAATAACAAACTGAAGAACCTATCATCAAGTCCATGAAGGTTGTCGAGGCATTAGTCAACCCAAAGGACATGACAAGAAACTTATAGTGACCATACCAGGTTTTAAAGGTAGTCTTAGGGATATTTGCTTCCATAATCTTATGCTGATGATAACCCAATCTACGATCTATCTTTGAGAAGCATCTCGCACCCTAAAGTTGATCAAACAAATAATCTATCCTAAGAAGAGAATACTTATTCTTTACAGTTACTTTGTTCAACTGATGATAATCAATGAACATATGAAGGGAACCATCCTTCTTGCGCATATACAACATGGGAGCGCCCTAAGGAGACACACTAGGATGGATAAAACCTTTATCTAAGAGATCCTTCAATTACTCCTTAAGCTCTTTTAGCTCCGCTGGAGCCATTCTATAGGGAGGGATAGAAATTGGACGAGTGTCTAGAACAAGATTAATTCCAAAATCAATTTCCCTATTGAGAGGAAAACTAAAAAGATCACCAAGAAACACCTCAAGAAACTCATTAACCACGAGAACTAATTCTAGAGAAGGTTCTTTCGAGTCATAAATCTTTAACTCATACCAAATGATACAAACACCCCTTAGAAATCAACTTTTGGGTTTTAGGATAAATAATGAACCTTTCCTTAGGCACTAAGGAAACACCTTCCCATATAATGACCGGCTCCTTACGGAATTTAAAAATGACCCTACGGGTCTAACAATCTAAGAAAACATAACACAAATGCAACCAATCAATCCCTAAAATAACATCAAAATCGACCATGTCCAACTCTATCAAGTCGACAAGAGTATCTCTACCGCCAACAGATACCACACACCTTTATAGACTCGTTTAACAACCATGGAGTCTTCTATCAAGATAGAAATAGAAAAAATTATCTGACAGACTCTCGTGACTACAATCAAGATACACAGCCACATACGGGGTCACATTAGAAAGAGTAGACCCTGGATCAAGTAAATAATACATATCACGAGAGAAAAGTCTCAACATACTTGTGACAACATCAAGAGATACCTCGGAATCCTGGTGAGTCACAAGTGCATACAAAAGGTTTCGGCCAGCACCGGTGCTAGAAATAGAAACAGAAGTAGACATACCACCATTTGGTACGAGAGTAGATAGAGTAGTAATAGGATCCCTATTGGCCTAAGGAGCCGCTAAATAGGGGCACTCACGCTGCATGTGCCCAACCTAACCATAACTAAAACATCTGTTTCTCTCCTTCTCACACTGACCACGATGATTCTGACCATAAAATTGGCAAGGAGGGTGGGGTGGAAATGACTAGGCACCACTAGCTTGGAATTGGTCACCCTGTTCCTGGAACCCACCACCAAATTGACACCGATGATCATCAAAAAACTTTGGGTAAGGAGAGCGAACACTAGCTGAGGAGAAAGAATGTGAATTCCCCTACTTCTTTTATCGCCACTTGCCACCATCTTATCCACTATGCTCAAAAGGCCTAAATTTTTTCCCTTGCCTCTCACTAATCTCAACTTTCATCTTTTTCTATTCTTTCACTTATTACATATACACAATCAATCTATAGATATCCATATTTTCAATTAACAAGGTCGTCTTGCTCTTAAGGACTAACTCATGGGACATTCTCAAGAAAAACTTATGCATCCTATCCCTCATGCTAGAGACCATCACGGGAGTATACCTTGACAATTGATGGAATTTCAAGGCATACTCTTGAACGGACATCCTTTCGTGTTTTAAGTTCACAAACTCTTCTGCCTTAGTTTTCTTCAACTCTTGAGGAAAGAAGCGGTCAAGAAAAACCTCAGAGAAATCCTTCCACTTGGCAGGACTAGAATTAACAACTCTAGACAACTCCCACCCTTCATACCATTGGTATATTACATCTTTTAATTAGTAGGAAAAAAAACTCAACGGCTTCTACCTCTTAAGCATGTATGATTCGGAGAATCTTTTTTATTTTATCAACGAAGCCTTGAGGATCTTCCTGAACCTTCATACCAAAGAACATAAGAGGGCTCAACCTCATGAATTAGCTAATTCTTGTGTCCTCGAAAGAAAATATAGCTAGAGTACCATGCTCGTATTGAGAGGCTACCAATTGAGTCAAGAGGTTCATAGAGCAACAAAACTCGGCATTAGTAGCTTCCCTTGAGATGATAGAATAGAAGGGTTACTCTCATAGCTGAGATTGGAGGGGACAGGTGGAACCCTACAAAGACGGTTGGATGCTACAGCGCAAGCCCAGGTACAAACTCCAGAAATTAGACGAGCTTCGTCCATAGGGCCCTCAGAAGGGTTTTCATGAGTCTTAGATTTCCTAAGAGGCATGATTTGAAAGATAGCAAACATAAATCATAGGAATCTAAGACCTTAGACTTTATAGCTTGAGATCGAAACACAAGAAAGGGAAAAAATTTCTAAAATGTCTCATAGCCCCTTTTTTATAAGTGTGGCACTCTTCACACCCAAAAAAAAACTATACTTGACAGGGTATTATAGACACACAACTGACCATAAACCTAGGCTCTGATACCAACTTAACTTGCCCCAAAATTGGGCCATATCATAGGGAACCTCTGACCGAAAACCCAAGCCAATCATCATCATATCCATCACAAGGGTCGGGTGAATCTCGGCCATATAGCAAGATAGCAAAAACCATGCTAGAGGTCATAACTTATACATATCTAAACACTTTATTAGATTAATAAACTAACCAATATTTCCAAGTCCACAGTCATCCACAATGCCTCTATACAAGCGATGTTTAAACAAGTATATGTCGGGATAAGCCCCAACAATAGCCAAACCACGTCAAAATAAGACTAAGTCTAAGGATAGAAGACCAAGAATAAAAGTCTTCCAAAGTAGGGAATCTCACCACTCCAAGTCAATGCATGAACCGCTACGATCGTCTAATCACTGCGCAGGAAAAGAAGATGATGCTTCAGTCCTTATGTCGCATGGGGACATAGCATTCGAAGATGGTTAGCAGTTAAAGCGCTAGCGTGTAACTTAAGTATAAGGATAAAATATCATCACCATTAAACAACAAGTCAATATATATCATATTAAATCACATTCATAACCTTATCCGTAAATATAGACATATCACATGCTAATCAAGGGGACAAATCTTATCAACACTTTGGAAGAACTCATTCATCATACATGCAATGGAGGACTCCAACCTTTCACACTTATAGATTAAAGCATTTCTCATTAGGCATAGGACTTTAAACATATTCACATCTGATAAAGCAAGGGACTCTAACCACATACACATCTATTTAAGTGAGGGACTCTAACCACTCACACATATTTATATAAGTGAGGTACTCTAACCACTCACATATATTCATATAAGTGTGGGACTTTAACCTCTCACACATATTTATTCAAGCAAGGGACTCTAACCATATGCTCCCACATTAGGTTTGGGACTCTAACTTCATGCCATATTTGATAGGGGACACTAACCCCAAGCTAATTTATTTGGTGAGTCACTTCAACCTCATGAGATCTCATTATGCAAGGGACTTTAACCATAATCAATTTCATTAGTCAAGGGAATTTAACCTCAAGCCATTTCTTTAGGCAAGGGACTTTAACCTCAAGCAATCACGACTATCATTAGTCGACATTGGAACTCTAACCCTTTGTTCATGCATCCACATACATTCAATTTCACACATAAGGATTTTAACCTATCTAGCCAATTAAACACTATACATGACCACACGATCCTCATGGGATCCTTAATTTCTCAACCATTTAAATAGGCCAATGCCTTAATTCAATTCATCATACAATTTAAACTATGATCCTCAAGACCCATACAAGCCATTCACACTTCATTATCAATTCTATACCATAATTTAGTTTAACACATAATTCAAGTTCATTTTCATGTTTAGGGACTTTAACTCCCTTCTTATTCATCAAATCATCAAGTTCATCAATTACACAACACATGGCACATTTTACATTCACAATATTATTTATTAAGCATTCATAATTGTTGGTCCATTGCCCTAGTAAAAATCATCATCATTATGTAACTAGACATCTCTGCAAATACCCTGATGGTGTTTGCCATAAGTCTGACAAAGAGGATTAGTTTGGGCATTGCTAACACTGCCCTAAGACTTAGAGCATGGCGCCCTATCTCTATTACCATCCCGAACTTAGAAGCTGGAGCACTGGCTGAAGAAGGAGCTAGAACTGATGACTTAAGATAAAACTAAGAACGGTTTTCTCCCTTTGACTTAGGCTAAGCATAGTTAAAACTAACTGTCATTGCTCTCTTATTCTGCTTCTCCCTCATCTTAATCTTTTGCTCTTCTATCTGCTAAGCATTAGTTATAATCCTGGCTATGTTTATGTCACTATTCAACATCATAGACCTGCACTCATTAACCACACTATTGTTTACCCAGAAACAAACTTACTTATCTTGGCCCTGCTATCTGCAACCATATGAGGAGCATATCTGGATAATTAGGTAAACTTTCTTTCATGGTCATGCTGTCCTGCCTGAGGTTGATAAATTCTAATACCATAGCTTTTCTCAGATCTAGGGGAAAGAATCTATCTAAGAATGCGGTAACAAATTTCTCTCATTCTATGGATCCTACATCAATTGACCTCTCTAACTTTCACTATTTAAACCAAGTGTGAGCAGTATTTTGCAACTAATATTCAGCTAGCTCAGCACTCTCAACAGCTGACACCCTCATGATGTCTATAACCTTCTGAACCTGATCAAGGAATTCTAGAGAATCCTCTTCTAATTTAGACCCAAAAAGGATGGAGGATTCATTCGGGTAAAGTCTTAAATCCTTGTTGCATCTGAATCAGCCACTGGGTTGGCCGAAATGATAGCTGGTCATTCATTCTGAGCAGCAACTGACTAAGTAAGAGTAGTGAATGTAGCTCTAAACTCTGCATGAGAGACATGCTCACCCAAAGGATCTTCGGGCTAAAGGGCTGATCGATTCCCAGTTCTCTTCTTGGGAGGTATATTTTGTAAATAAAAGAGAACAAAATTAAACTGAGAGATTAACTTGAGATTATACTCACTGGAACAACATGAATACTGAAAAATGAAAAACTATTCCTAAACATCTTATAGCCTCCTGCACATAAGTGTGGTGCGTAACACACCCATGTACAAGACTCTACCAGATGTGGCTTTCAGACTTCCTAGGACATTATTGAACCTTAGGCAATGATACCAAGTTTGTAATGCCCTGAATCTGGTATCTAGAATGCTACACGATGCTCATGACCCCGAAGGACCACAAGCTAGCCCATAATTGATATCTGTACCTAAATATTGTATAACATCATGTAAAATGCAGAAATAATAGACTGAAATATTCCATAAGGTTCAAAATGGATAAAACATAATATCTTAGAGTACGGTATAACAATACCAAAACATGAACTGAAATAAATTGTCTGAACATACTATAGTCTGAAAATCCTCTAACTGACTAAACTGTCTGAATAAGGAGTTGATGGGACATGTGCCTAACTAACTCTATCTACTGAAAGCTAAACTAAAATAATGAAATAAATAATAATATCATCCTCTAATGATAAGGACTCACTGCTAAATCTGGCTGCTGAAATTTGAAATGCTACTGATGGTCTGGAACTCGTGCTTCTAGAGCTATGGTATAAAATATCATAGCGTAAATACATTAGTATAATTGAATGTACTGGTATGCATGTGAGATAGGCTGAATATAGAGGGTCCAAATGCATGAACAATGCTAACTGACTATATAACATGAACGTGAGAATACATGTATGAATAAATGACTGTAACTGAATTCATGATAATACTGAGTCTGAATATTGATAACATGAGTTACTAATAACTGATACTGAGCGACTGTATCTGATAGTCTAGTTTCTGATGAAACTAGCTGAGTTTCATACTATTTTGAGTTGACTGTATCTGACAGTCCTGAATTCTGTAGAACTATTTGAGTTCTATTACTAAGACTAAGACTGAAACTGTAACTGTGGGAAGTAGTTATCTAACCGGCATACTCCAAAAAAAGCAATATAGCTGAGTTAGGGTCCAATCTGTAACCCTAATTGGAAGGGTGTCAATACCACGCCACTGATAAGGACAAGCTGTGAGTGACCCTCAACTGGTAGGTACTCAAATGATAATGGTGGGAACCCTTAACTGGCAGGTAAGCTAGCTTATCAACCCTCAACTGGCAGGTTAGATGACTCAACCTATGTTGTCTACGTAGTTCTGGAATGCAAGGATTGCTTCTAAGAATCATACCCTCTGCTGGCAAGTGAGTTCCCATCCTTGGGTTCACTTGGTGCTAAATCCTACTCCCATCTGAATAGATGCTAAACATGATTAACTGAAATAAACTAAATTGAGTAAACTGAGTTTCATTGACTGACGAAATACTACTGAGATTACTGAATTACTGAGCTTTCCTGAGTCACATGACTGACCGAGTTCTATTGACCATGGCTTGACTGAGAGTATCATGAAAACATGACATTGGCTCTAGGCACACAGCTAAGTTGTCGGATACAAGTACCCCCAGGATTCGATAGAAGGAAACTGACAAGGCATGATGTTCTTGAATACATGACCAACATCAACAAACCATAATATAATAAGTTAGGGATTTCATAAAGCACATGGTTATCATAAACTTGTACATGGTAGGAATGCATATAATAAGTATCATAATTTCATACTCTAACATCAAGAGAATTCCAACAAACATCTACATTGCATATCAATAGCATGGGAGTCATTTGAACATAAGGGTAAGACATGCATTTATCATATAGGTTATAATTGAGCTATAATACACAATTTCTATCCTCTTAGGCATTTTATCAAACATCTTACATGCACATCTTAGGGCATAGGTGTAATCATCAAATTACACCATTCATGGATTTCAACTTGCATGCTAATGTAGTTTCATGAAAAACACGTAAAGATTCCAACTTGAAAATCATACAACAATATAAACATGGTTACAAAATAACTCACAACATAAATATCATGATTTATAATTTTAAATAGGGTTCTTGAGCTTTATGGATGAAAGGAATCCATAAATCAACACTATGCATACCTTGGATAGAAGATTCTTGAAAACAAATGGTGAAATTCTTGAAATTGGATGCTCAATTGGAAACCCTAAGCTTGTTCTTAATGGATTTGACAGAGAAACCACTATAATTTGGGTGAAATAGGGCTGAATTACGTGTTTTTGACTTATATAGGAATGGGAAATTGACCCATTGTCCCTTGAGGACGCGGTTATTTAATGACTGAAACTGGGTGCTGATGCTACAAGCGATGCGGCACATTGATGGCTGCGATACGATACTCAACGTGTCACGCCATGATTGTGTTGAGCCTCAGAAGTTTTGGCTCTATCAGCCTACACAAATATTGACCAACATGATTGGCGATGCGGTGCACCAAGATCGTGTTGGTCCACTATTTTTGGACTCCGAACATGATCTAAATATGTTCCAAAAAATCTAAAAGTTTTTCGGGAACACCTATTGACCTTCCTGATAGTGAATTAATGAAAATACGGGCCATTAAAGGACATTCTAATGGCGTGATGAGATTGCCAACTTTCGAAGGCCAAAATAGGCTAAGTCTGGGAACTTGGTCAGAATTTTCTAAGTTTGAGACCCCTTGACAACCTTAAAGGACTGAATTAAGCTCAGAAGTTTGGTGGGGTCTTATAGAACCCGTCTAGGGGTACGACTCACCATACGACTTTCTAAGAAACCATACCCTAGGGTACGAGTGGTACCCTGACTCGTACCCTAGGCTTCTCCTAGGTCACCTACACTTATAAAGGTACTACTATACATCTTTGAGTCATATCCAAAGGGTACGAATCAACCCCTAACTCATATACCCTAATCATATAGAAAAAAGTCCACTCCAAGATAAGACCTCACTCCATACGATTATATAGGGTACGACTCGTATACATTAGTTAAACTAGGGGGAGGTCAGGTCATATAGGGGATAGTGTGCTACCCTCATAGGTTGTTCAAGTTAAGATAGGGGAGGGGAGATTGGATACGACTCATATCCAAGGAGTACAACTCAAGCCCTAGTCGTATCCAACTCAAAGACACCAAATGAAGTTGTTCTTCCCATGGTTCAAAGTCTATGAATTTAAGGGTCAATGGGTGATTTTGATATACTCAGAGGGGATATATTTACTTTTTTAAAAGATTATGAAGCCTTAACATTTTCTTGCACAGGCACAGATTTCTTTGGCTTAAAGTATTTCTTTCTTGTTTTGAAGGTAGGGGCAATGATATATCAGACATAGTCTTTGACTTAATTAGTATATCAATCAATAGTGGGATAGTAAAATCATAAAAATCAACTAAATGTGATGCAGTAGCTGTTATTGTATCTTCATGATCAATTTTATTCCGACTCTCACATGATGTCGACAATAAAGTAAATTTGACAACATCATTCAAATTCATACCCATATGATTTTGCAATTGAAGACATTTCAGCTCATCTATCGTAGAACATAGTTGGTATAAAAATATTTTAATTAAGATGCAAAAAAATAACAAGTTCAATGACTGCAATATGAAAGTACCAACAATAATGTTATATAATTAACAATAAGTAATGTATCATAAATTTAATTATTATGTATCATGTATTAGACTAATATTGTAATGTATCATATAATTATTAAAATACTATTTTGATGAAGGCATTGCTATGTAAGATTAATGTTTACATAAAAATGCATATGTATTACTATATCAATGACTTACATGCTTCAACATTCATTTACAAAATAAGAGATAATAAGAATATAAAATAAACTTACATGTATGCAACAAAAAATACCAAAAAGATTAAACATAACTAAAAATTACCTTGTTGAACTTTTCAAGCATAAACTTATCATATTTAGCTTTTGTTGTAACCACACACCAGTTGAATATCCCAGGTATACGGTTACTTGTACGAAATACAATTCCTTTATCGACTTCAGAATAATATACGTATATCCGCACGTTGAGAATGTGTGGCATATCCTTTAAACGATAAAGATGCTTCTCAATAAATAAATCTTGTCTTAATGAATTCATCAACTTATCGAAGTCAACCTGTCCCCATGGATAATATCCATATTGGTCATCCTCGGCCATCTTGAATTCTAAGAAGCTAACAGATGCATCACCAGATTCTGATGACAACTAGCTATGACTAAAAAACAATATGGCCATATGTTGCACATCCTGAATATTGTCAAATTTTTCATTTGAAAATATTCAACCAATGTTTTTATTGAAAGTCGATTTTTCATCTTTGAAAAATACTTTGTCAATAACAAAGAAGGGATCTGAAATGGAATATTGAAAGTCTTCATTGTTGGAGGTGCAATTCAAATAGCCGATAAGAGCAAATTCAAATAACTTAAATTTGAGAAATGTTCCCTTCACACAGATATGTAGATCACTTGGATTATCTTGTACCAACTCAAGCATCAGCAAGCATTTGATTATTTGTCCTTGAAAATTTATTTGGGCATATCAACAGATACCCCAAAGCATGTCTTCTTAAATAAATTGAGCACTTTTTTATCTATGAAATTCTTAATATCAGTAGAAAATTTAAGGTTACTCAAACTATCAAACTTTACAGGATGAGGTGGGAACAACTTTGATAACATATTTCATCTCGTGCGTTCAGAAACATTGAACATAATATAACATAACAAAGAATAATAAAGAATTATTTATTTTTATGATACATTTCTTAAAATAAAAAGCATGATTGTATTGAATGTATTAGGTTTTAAAAAGCTAAAATTTACATAAATATACATGTCAAGTTTCACTTATTATATAAAATTTCATTTGGCAAAACTAATTACAAATATCCCAAACTAATTATAAATATCTCGTTGTTATACTGTCTCACTACAAAATCCTTATGCATAAAAAATACACGTCTATTAATGCTCCTCATTATACATCTCAAATCATGCTAACACAATCTGATGTTTTTTAGTCTTTAATTTTCAAATTATATCTCATCAGAATGTTCAACTTCATTATCTTCTTCAATTTATTTTAAAGGTTTGTTTAATTTCTTAAGTGTTTCAAATTTACTAAATAAAAAATTTACAGTTTGATTTCAACTTTACCAACTTCAAAAATCTATAGATCGAAACACTGAAACGACTCAACTAAGATGAAGAAGTTGAGAAAAAATTCTCATAAAAGCTCAAAAAAGCCAATTGTGAAATTTTCAATCATGAAAATAAGTGAAGTATCAGCAAGTTCGCGACTTTCAAAGGTTTTGACGATTTGCTTTTTTCTCGATTATATGCAATATTATATATAAAAATTTTATTTATAGGGATAAAGTTCATTTTTTCTTGTCAAATCTGATGTTATTTATACACCATATACATTAATACACAATATATATGGTTCAATTATTTCTGATATTATACATGTAAGAGTTTCGTATAAGAATATTATCGGTGATACACAATGTATATGGCTTGACCAATATTGATCTTATACTTTATGGAGTTATGTATAAGGGGTCTTTGGTGGTATGTTAAGTATATCATTATGTTTTGATGTTGCTATGTGTACCTTATACATGATTTTGTTATGTATAAGGCTGTGAGTTAATGCAGTGATGTTTAACTTTATAGACTCCAGGTTACCTTAAACATAAGACTATGGATAATTTTGTACCTTTTATTTAACCGGGTTAACCGTATACATCACCATATTATGTATAAGAATATAGTTAACTATAGTTATTTTTTAAGCTTATACATTACCTAATTTTTGCCTATTACAATTTAATTTTAAAACATATACATCTTTCTACTTTTCTATATAATTTGAAGTTTTGATGTTACATTTTGTTAAGGTTGTACTTCAATGTTATTATTACAGGGGTTGAAAAATCGTATTCACAAAGTTCCAAATCATCCAGTGCACATCAAAAGTTCATGTCATAGAAATTTTGGAGAAGATATAAAGGCATATATGAGCGAATAAATTCTTGAGTTATTACGATGTTCATATTGTTGATAGATTTTGATGGAAAACAGAGCTTCAAGATAAAGAAGAACAATTTGTTGGGAAAAAAAGAGGAATTTTGGTCAATGAATTTGATGTGATATTTCAAGAAATTTTTAAAATTAATTTTCTGTTACTGATTTTATGGTCCAATTAATTACAATTTCAATAAGTGCCTTTAATTACACAACTAAATAAGGCTACTTATTTATTTACCTTAAATAATGTCAAAATAGTTACCATATACATAGCTTGACATGTATAGTAAATGGAATGTACATGAACATTTACAAATTCAGGAGAGAGAAACTAAATTACAAATCCGGAAGAGAAGATAATTAAGTAACTAAAGTCTGAAATCCATGAAAGAAAAAATTACAGAAAATAGCATACTTAAGACTATAATAACAATAAATAGCAATACTTTTGTAAAATTACAGTTTATAGCAAGAGTAGTATTATTTTACTCATTAACTAAGCAAGTGTATGTTTTACTCTCACTACTTTATATTTTTCTATTTTCACTCCGCTATGTCACCTCGCCCAAATATAGCCATATCTTTTACCCCTTTTATTCATCTTATTTTTTACCATTTTATTTTTTTATATTGTTTTTATTTTTTATTTTCACTTTATTTCTCTCTTCTATTTCTCTTTTTTTTAATTTTTTATTTTTTTTTCGTTTTCTTTTTTTTTTCTTTTTCATATTTGAAGATAACTATCTCTATGATCTTCAAGATTTCAATATAAAACTTCATTATTGTCTTTCACTCTCTTATATCTCTACCTTTTTTTATTATTAGTTTTTTCATCTTATTTTTTATCATTTTATTTTTTTATTTTGAATTCTTTTTCTTTTTTATTTTTTCTTTCACTTTATTTTCTCTCTTTTATTTCTCTTTTTTTTTCCTTTTTCCTTTTCTTTTTTTTCTTTCACATATCTTTTTATTTCTTTTTCCATTTTCGTTTTGTTATTCTTTTTTCTATTTTATTTTATTTTTTTCTTTTATTTTTATACTTCTATTTCTCTTTCTTCCTCTTTTTTTTCTTTTTCACTTCTTTTATTTCATTTTTTTATATTTTTGTTTTTTCTCTTTTCTTACTCTTCTATCTCTACCTTTTATTTTGAAATGACAAATATGTATATCACATACACATATTCAAAAAACATACAAAATACACAACCATACAGATCTGGATATGTATTTCAGTACAAAACATACATATGTATTTACGAAATACATATCATATTTATATTAAATAGTAACAAACATAACTATATTATATATCTTCATATGTATTTGCGAAATACAAAAGTGACTCATATAAAATAAGAATATACATATGGATCAAGTATGTATTCTGTAAATACATAACCAGAGCTATATGTATTTTATACGGTGTTGGATTTGTCTTTGAATTGTACATACTATGTCATTTTAAAGGGTAACATATGTACTTATTTGTTTCTTTTACTGTTTAAGATATGTATCATGTATATTCTTATTACCTATATTTATATGTATAAATTGTCATTTTGTTATAGAAATTTTGTGTCCTATATGTTTATATATACATGTGAGTCAGATATATATTTCTATAAATACATTTGTAGATATATATATATATATATATATATATATATATATGTATGTTTTTTACCGTAAATATATACGCAGATCTGTATGTCTATTTATTTTATATATTTTTTGAATATGTATATATGATATAGATGTTTGTCTTTTAAAATTAAAAGATAGAGATAGAAGAGTAAAAAAAAACGAAAAATAATAATTCAAAAAAAAGTAAAAAAAAAAAAGAAATAAAAACTAGTAATAGAAGTGGAAGAAGAAGAAGAAGAGTAAGAAGTGGAAGAAGAAGAAGAGGAAGAAGAAGAAGAAGAAGAAGAAGAGGAAGCAGAGGAAGCAGAAGAGGAAGAGAAAGAGGAAGAGGAAGAGGAAGAGGAGGAGGAGGAGGAGGAAGAAGAGGAGGACGAGGAGGACGAG
>NC_061116.1:20131620-20232803 GCF_002878395.1 Capsicum annuum | reverse complement strand
GAGGAGGAGAAGGGGGAGGAGGAGGAGGAGAGGGAGGAGGAGGAGGAGGAAGAAGATGAGGGAGAAGTGGAAGAAGAGGAAGTGGAAGAAGAAGAAGAAGAAGAAGAAGAAGAAGAAGAAGAAGAAGAAGAAGAAGAAGTGGAAGAAGTGGAAGAAGTGGAAGAGGTGGAAGAAGTGGAAGAAGAAGAGAAGGAGGAGGAGGAGGAGGAGGAAGAAGATGAAGAAGAGGAAGAAGAGGAAGAAGAAGAGGAGGAAGAAGACGGACAAGTGAAAGAAGTGGAAGTGGAAGAAGTGGAAGAAGAGGAAGTGGAAGAAGAAGAAGATGATGATGATGATGATGATATGAGAAAAGGAAAAGAAAAAAATGAAAAAAAGAAAAAAAAACAAAAAAGGAAAAAAAGAAAAGAAGTAGAAGAGAGAAAATAAAGTGGAAAGAAAAATAAAAAAAGGAAAAGAAATTAAAATTAAAAAAAAAGATAAGAAAATAAAAAAAAAAACTAACAAGAAAAAATAGTTAGAGATATAAGAGAATGATATTTTAAAATTTTGAAGATAGTGAAAATAATAATCTTCATATTTGAGTTTGATTTGGAAAAAAGGAATCTACTAATTTGAATAAGAGTAATTTTTGAAAATTTAATTAGATGACATAATTATTTCTTATTTAACTCAACTAATTTGAGTAAAACAAGGGCAGTAAATCATGTTGTATATGTATTTGTATTGCAACAGTTTATTTAAATACAAAATACAATTTGCTATTTTTTGGAATTATGAAACCGTTGTTATAAAAGTTACAACTAAGACTCTATTAATTGTTATTTTTGAAATTTTTCCTTTATGAAAATTGCCCTATAAAATTATGAAAAAATTACAGAAAGTAGCATACTTAAGAATATAATTACAATAAATAGCAATACTTTTATAAAATTATAATTTATAGTAAGAGTAGCATTATTTTACTCATTAACTAGGCAAGTGCATGTTTTACTCTCACTACTTTACATATTCTTATTTTCACTCCACTATTTCACCTCTCCAAATATAGCCGTATATTTTACCCCTTTTTTTTCATCTCTTTTTTTTCATTATTTTATTTTTTTATGTTATTTTTTTTATTTTTTTATTTCCACTTTATTTTATCTCTTCTATTTCTCTACTTTTTTTTCTTTTTTTTTTTTTTTTTTTTTTTTTTTTTTTTTCTTTTTTTTTTTCTTTTTCATATTTGAAGATAATTATCTCCATGATTTTCAAAATTTCAAAATAAAACATCATTACTGTCTTTCACTCTCTTATATCTCTACCTTTTTTTTTGTTAGTTGTTTTCATCTTATTTTTTATCATTTTATTTTTTTATTTTGATTTCTTTTTCTTTTTCATTTTTTTCTTTCCACTTTATTTTTCCTCTTCTATTTCTCTTTATTTTTCTTTTTTTTTTCCTTTCTCATGTCTTTTTTTTATTTTTCTATTTTTGGTTTCTTCTTCTTTTTTCTATTTTATTTTTTTCCTCTTTTTATTTTATTTTTACACTTATATTTGTCTTTCTTCCTTTTTTTTTCTTTTTCACTTCTCTTTTTTTGTTTTTTTATTTTTATATTTTTATTTTTTCCATTATTTACTTTTCTATCTCTAACTTTTATTTTTGAAAAGACAAATATGTATATCACGTACAGATATTCAAAAAACATACAAAATAAATAGTCATACATATCTGGATATGTATTTATAGTACAAAATATACATATGTATTTACGAAATACATATCATATCCATATTAAACAGTAACAAGAATAACTATACTATATATCTTCATATGTATTTGCAAAATATAAAGGTGACTCATATAAAATAAGAATATATATATGGATCCGGTATGTATTCTGTAAATACATATGCAAAGCTATATGTATTTTATACGGTGTTCGATTTGTCTTTGAACTTTACATACTATGTCATTTTAGAGGGTAACATATGTACTTACTTGTTTCTTTTTTACTATTTTAAGATATGTATATGTATTTTTTTATTACCTATATGTATATAATTGACATTTTTGTTATAGAGATTTTGTGTCCTATATGTTTATATATACATGTGAGTTCGATATATATTTCTGTAAATATATATGCAGATATATATGTATGTTTTTTACGGTAAGTACATGTGCAGATCTATATGTCTATTTATTTTGTATATTTTTTGAATATGTATATATGATATAGATATTTATCTTTTAAAAATAAAAGATAGAGATAGAAGATTAAAAAAAAAAAAATAGAAAAAAAACAAAAACAAAAAATAAAAATTCAAAAAAAAATTGAAAAAGGAAAAAAGAAAAGAAAGAGAAATAGAAACTAGAAGTAGAAGTGTAAAAACAAAAGCGAAAAAAAATTAAATAAAAATAAGAAGAAGAAGAATAAGAAAACGAAAAAAATATAAGAAAAGGAAAAAAATGAAAAAAGAAAAAAATAAAGAAAAAATGGAAAAAAAGAGAAGTAGAAGAGAGAAAATAAAGTGGAAAGAAAAAAATAAAAAAGATAAAAAAAAATGATAAAAAAAATGAAAAAACTACCAAGAAAATATAGTTAGTGATAGAAGAGAATGATATTTTGAAATTTTGAAGATCATGGAAATAATAATCTTCATATTTGAGTTTTATTTGAAAAAAGAATCTACTAATTTAAATAGGAGTAATTTATGAGAATTTAATTAGATGGATAATTATTCTTTATTTAACTCAACTAATTTGAGTAAAATAAGGGCAGCAAATCTTGTTGTATATGTATTTGTATAGCTACAGTTTACTTAAATACAAACTACAATTTGCTATTTTTCGTAATTATGAAACTGTTGCTTTAAAAGTTACAATTAAGGCTCTATGATTGCTAATTCTGAAATTTTTCCTAAAATTATTGGGCCCAGTAATGGTGAGACGTAAAACAGGTGCTTGAGCCGCTTTATTATTGGGCCGGCTCTGGCAAAGTTTTTTGCCTTGCAACTTTTTATTACTTTTGTGTTTGGTATGATGGAAAATATTTTCTTGAAAAATGTTTTCCTGAATAATAAGTTGATTTTCTATTTATTTTCTCATGTTTGGTTGGTGAGTGAAAAATATTTTTCGAAAAATATTTTATGGTATTTGGTTGGTGAGTAGAGAATATTTTTTTAAAAAATATTTTCTACTGTTTGATTGGTGAGTAAAAAAATTTTTTTTAGAATATACTACTAACTGTTAACTAGTATATCAGTGCTTCTAACAACTCAACAATTTGTAAGAAATAATTTAAGAATAACAAATAATATCAATATCAAATAATAAAATACTACAATCACTAAATTTAAGCAACTATTAATTAGAAAATATAGGATACTTTTTTCAATATTTTGTTGGGACAATATCAAGATACTACAATCAATAGAAATATAATAGAATGATAAGCTTATTCAGCCTCGTGAAACAAGTTACATCGATGACAAGATGAAATATGCAATTAGCAAAAGTAACATAGGTATGTCTTCCTCTATGAATATGAAAATAACAATACATTCAAAGAACATTGGAAATGAAAAAAATTCGGACTTCACTATTTTTTATTTCAAGCAGTGAAAAATTGAAGCAAAGCACAGTGAAAAATATTTTTGAATAATGTAGGTTTTTGAGAAATGTAAATTTTTTGAGTCATGTGAATATGAGTGTTGTTGGGGTGGCGAAGAGGGGTGAGGGTGGGGATCATAAGTCACATTTGTTATTTTCTGGAAAATGACTTCCCTTGACCCATGAGGGAAGTCATTTTCCATCAAATTGAGGAAAATGAGTTGTGGTGGAAAATATTTTCCCAACATTTTATTACAACCAAACAAGGGAAAATCGAAAAACATTTTCCATCATACCAAACACACTAATATATCAAAAATATTTTTTATCATGTTTTTGTTATTTAAAGTATTGAAGGACAAAAATTTGAATAACACAAGTTTGACCACCCAAAATTAAGTCATTCTTGCAGATGTGTTGAGTAAAGGGCTATTACTTAATGGAAAAATTACAGAAACTAGATCTTTAAGAATATAATTATAATAAATAGCAATACTTTTTCAAAATTACAATTTATAGCAAAAGTAGCAATATTTTACTCACTTCATAGTAATAGAAGAATATGTATTTGTCAGTTGTGCATATGTATTTATGAGTAATACATATATATATTTGTATATGTATTTATATTGCAACATTTTACTTAAATAAAAAATACAATTTGCTACTTTTCGTAAATTATGAAACTGTTGCTATAAAAGTTATAATTAAGGCTACAGAGTTGCTACTTCTGAAATTTTCCCTACTTAATTCGTCCCAATTCAAGATCACTTCTCAAACAATTTGTTGTTACAATTTTGTCACCAAAAATATTCCTCTTATCTTTACATATCCAATATTCTTCATATTTATTCCGAAATTTATCTATTAGCCCACAACAATAAACTTCTGGATTACAATCTCAAAACTCTCAAGGACAAGTTATATCTTAAGATGATCGATTATAAATGGTTATATTTTCTTAGTAAAATATTTTTAAAAATCACCATATACAATTGATCCTTGCAACTTTGATCCATTTCACTAGTGAATATTCATAAATTTAACATAATTACTAAGTGTTTGAACACTCAAATAGTCGTGTGATGTGTTAGTTATATTATTATGCTTCATATTAATTTGACGGTAATATGATTCTGCACTAATTAAATTTGATAATTTTTTTATAAACAAAGACAAAAAAACATACTATTTTTATTAATTGAAGGTTATATATGTTGAGTTATATATTCTCCTCTGTTTGTCTTTACTTATCACGTGTTAGAGTCAAATTATACGGACTTTAACCAATATTTTAATATATGTTTTTTCTATTATATTAATTTGAAAAGCATCGTAACTTAAAGTATTTTTTGTCTAGTTTTCAAACATCTATACTTAAAGTATTATATTGGCCTAATTTAAATTAACTTAAAAGAATAGTCAAATTAAATTTTATAAAATAAAGAGAAAATACCCTATTTCACCCTTGAATTATACTCAAAACGGCAGATACCCACCTCAACCTGACGGGGTCCTATTAACTCCCTAAACTAATTATGTAATTTTGACACCCTTAGTGCCTACGTGGACCCTTCAGTGTGTTGTGCAATGTATGTGTCATGTATGTGCCACGTAGGCACGTGCCACGTAGGCACTAAGGATGTCAAAATTACACTTTTAATTAGTTCAGGGAGGTAATAGGACTCCCTTTAAGTTGAGGTATGTGTCTGCCGTTTTGGATATAGTTCAACGGTGACATAGAGCATTTTCTCTAAAATAAAACGAGACAAATAAAATTAAAGGTAAAAGTACAACACAACAATCAAAAGGAAAAATTTGTCAATAACTAAGGTACAAAAGTAATATTATCCCATATTATTAACATAGATATTACTGTCACTCTTACAAATTCCAATATTAAGACTACCAACCATGCATTAGATTTAACTGGTCAAGTTTAGGACCTGCATAAAAACCATCACTTTGTACTTTCCAGTAACAAGTACGGAGAGAAGACTTGGAACACAGCTTGGTTAACGAATTACTAAAAACATCAAACGCATTTTGTTTTTCACCCCACCAGAAATGACAGAAGAAGAGGGTCGACTCCCAAAGATTTTGAATAAATCGAAAATGAAATTCTTCGCCCACTTTAAGCATATGTGTTCCAAATTCATCATCTTTAGATGCACAATGATACCACAAAGGTATATCATCATTTGGGAGAGCACTAACTATATGAACCTCATAACGTACACTGTTATAATTCCCTGCTATTGCTGGATAGATATTACCGATATGTAAGATGAAGAGTAAAATGAAAAAGCTTTTGGCCAAACTCATGGTTGATTTGTTCTTAACAACCTTACTTTTTATCTAAGCTAGTTTATATAAAGATGAATATTAAATGATTTTTGCCCTTACTAAAATATAGATAAGATTGAATTAATTTTTTATATGCTCATTCAATTATTAAAAATTAGTATTAGTATCCGGGCGATGCGCGCACAATATTTAAAGAAAAAATTATAACAAAAAATATAGATAAAAATAATTTAGATCTACATACTTATCAAATGAATACGAAGAAAAGTCAAAATTTTCTATTAAAAAAGCCATCAGTCGATGTCTCAATCATATTTCTTACATTTTTCTATATCATAAATGTTTATAAACCTCATTGTCTAATTGTGAAGAAATCATGAATATTAATTGTCATATAATTATTTTTTATGTGATAAAACTACAAATATTTTAATTTCTTAGCAACATGTGACTTATCTGATTTTGAAATTAAAATATTTATTTTGTAGTAACATAGCTGTAATTTGCATATTTTTTAAAGAATAACAATTAATAATTTTTTTTTTTCAATATGCCACCCGACTTAACCTCATATCTCTTAGCTCACCGTATTTAAAATACTAATTTTATTTAATTAAGATAAAGAATATAAACAAGAGAAAAAGAGAAGCTAAAATAAACTTTTAAATTATTTTTTTAATATTATTCCTCTTCATCTAACTTCCCCGAAAATCTCTTGTAATTAATTTTCCTTTAAATCTCTTTTAATTTACCAAAAATAAATATAAAAACTAATATTTTTCTTTAATTGTAAAACCCTTTTCAGTATATAAATTTACTTTTACTTAAAATATACTTACACCATAATCAAGTGACATATTTTTAGGAAGTTCTGTGAAATATTTTATTGTGAAAATATGAGTCAATCAAAATTGATTTAACCATAATATAAAATTTTCAAAAAACTTTCCTTGTGTATTAATTCTAATTTTAAAATTTATATTAAGATTACAATTGATTGCATAATATCTACTAATTGATCAATTACATTCTCATTGATTTCAAATTACAATTATTATTAATTAAATTGATAGATTAATTTGTTTAGAATACATGTACATTATAATTCAAGTGACTTAGTTTTAGAAATTATCCTAAACTATTACTAGATAATGAATTTTATAATTTATTTAGTTTTTGTTAGAAATATATTACCATATATAATGAATGTCTACTTTACCATAAATAGTGAATGTCTACTTTACTATATATAGTGAATGTTTATTTATGAAAAAGTTAGAAACCCCAAAGTTAGTGTTTAGTCTTTTCCTATAAATAAAGGGGTTTTCCTTCATTGTAATTAAACAAATCAAGAAATCTCTCAAGATAAATAATAATTACTCTCTTTTCTATTTTCTTCTTCTTATTTGCTTTATATTTCATAACACGTTCTTGGCACAAGACTTTGCCAAAACAAGGTGAGATTATAAAAATAAAGGTAATTTCAAAGTTAGTAATTCCTTATATTATTTGTCTTTTGCTACTAATGATATAATTATTGTTGGGCTTGAGGAAAAATAATTTGTTTGGACTACTTATGCTTTTAATTTGTTTATGAAGAACAATATTATTGAAAGATATGATGATGAATTTAAGTCACATCTCATTGAGAGGATAAGACGTTGGGTTAAAAGTTTCAATGCACCATGATGATAAGATGTTGGGTTCAAGTCCCATCAAGTTATAGCCTAAGACGCCTTTATATGGATAAGATATTAAGTTTGAATCTAAATACACCATATTGATGATATTATGGTCGCTAAGGCAAAATAATGGGTGTTCGATGAAAAGTCATGAAACATATCTCATTGATATGCTCTATTCCATGGAGTGAATATAGTAGCAATATATGATGAATCTAAAAGTTGACAACTTATTCCATTCTTGAAAGAGAATATCATAGCAGTGCATAATATGTCTGAAAGAAGATAAATGATTGAAAGTACGAATATAAGCATGAAGAGACAATATGATAATAATCATCAAAAGTGATAATATGTTCATAGGCTTATTATTATTATAAAATATGTTAGAGAAACATTCTCTACATTATATGTATGCTTCGATGTGCTTCTGAAGTAGCAATATCATGAAAGAGGTTATAAGCTATCAAAAATTGATAGACTTAAGGTATGATTATATTTCATTCCTGGGGAATGAAAATTTTGATTGCTTTAAGTACATATTCATTCCCTAAGTGAATGCGATAATATTTAGTAAAGCATATTTATACAAATGTGCACTTGATTGTGATGGTATCACAACTCACCTCCGAAAGAGGCAGAATAACCGAGAAGAGTTATTTTGAAATTTCTTTTGAAGTAGTAAATCTAAAATTTATTCATATAATAGTAAATCTAAAATTTACTAAAGTAAAGGTACAGGTCATGGTAAACTTAGAGTTTGCTAGAATAGAAGTTCATAAATTGACATGAACGATTGCGACATCCTAAAGATATGCATACGGAGTATTGAATATATATTGAAGAATTACAGAGTTCTTCATTACTTTAGATGTTGCTTGTTCTCATGATAAGTTGGTTGGACCAATTAATTTTGGGATTAGATCCCTTATAATTTGAAAAGTATAAAGGTGAATAAGGGTCCGTTCACCTATCATGTGATATGTTAAAAAAGATGCATCAATAAGATGATCACATGTACATTTATTGTCAACCTGCAATTTAACATTCATAAAGTTGTTTGCGCAATAAAATTGAGATAAAAGTATAATTTTCAGATTGTGTAATCAAGATAATTCATCTTGATGATGATGGTTTCACATTGAATGTCTTTGATAAATATCTGAACCATTGCTAATGAGAACCAAGTTTCATGTGTGGATTTGAAATATGATATATTAGATATAAAAGTACTGGTATGCATCAAACCAATAAATTATGATTAACCCCCTTTAAAGTTGGTTCTGATTCAGGAACAACATATTGTCCATCTAATAGTTTTGATGTGTGGTATTCGATTAATGAATATGTCATAATGCACAAAGGTGGATTTCTCAAAGAAGATGGAGGACCTATGTTAGTTTTTCTAATATAAGGGGGAGTTTATAAGCAACTACGAAATATGTTAGGAATTATCATCAGATCCTCATTCAAAAGATAATTAAGTCAAATGGCAAAAGCATCTCATATTTAAGTAGCAAGTGCTCCTATTTTGTGTCACTAAAGGACAAAGTCTCTACATGCATGAAGCGTGGTAGATCAATCGATTCCAAATGAAATAATCCTTGAAAATGATAAGGAACAAATGATCATAATAAGAAGACAATGTTCTTTTGAAGAGCCTACAACATAACACTTCATGAAACCTTATGAGAGGTTTAGGTACCTAAAAATAATAAAGTGATAAGATCTCAAAATATTATGTCACACTGTGAATCGATACGAAATGAAATATTATTAATATCTTTGATACAATATTGGCGCAATATTGTGAAAGATTATAAGGATTCAAATTCTACGTTTATTTAAGCATGCTAACGTAGAAAAATTTATCAAGTGACGTAAAAGGATGCATCTTGGTAAGCATAAAACTTATTTGATTTGCAATCCAGATACTTGGAGATATCACTCATAAAATGTTGAATATTGTCACTTGACAAAATTCATATGGAAGTCTATTTTAAGAATTCAAAATGTTTGAAGCATATAAAAGTTTCTTATAAACTTATTTATAATCATTATATTGTATAAGCTTATAGCTTAAAAATTAGTGGAAGTCTTGGAGAGTTTTCAAAAGCAATAGATTATTTGTTGAAATGAGAAACATATCAAATTGGATTAGTCCTGAAGTACTATATCTTAGTGCAATTGATGCTTTAATGTGTCTTGCATATACCATAAGGCTTGATATAGCCTTTTTTTGGTTAATTTGTTAGCAAGATATAGTTCTGCTCCTATTGAAAAATCAAAATGGGATCAAATACATGATCTTAGTTTATTCTAAAGATTACAATCTCAATCTTATTGGTCATGCTGGTGTTGGGTACTTATCTGAACCACATAAAGATCGATCTTAAACATGTTATGTGTTAATATGTGGTGGTACTGCCATATTGTGGAGATATACAAAGCAGTCTATCGTAGCAACTATATTGAACCATGCTGAGATAATAGCTATTCATGAAGCAAGTTGAGAATATGTGTTGTTGAGGTCCATGATATATCTCATTTGAGAAAAATATGGTTTGAAATGTGACAAAGCACCCATGATTTTGTATAAAGATAATGCAACATGCATTGTATAACTTAAGGGAGGAGTCATAAAAGTAGAAAAAATGAAGCACACTTCATCAAAGTTTTTCTACATACATGAGCTCCAAAAGAATGATGAAATTAATGTGCAAAAGATTCGTTCAAGTGACAATGTGGATGATTTATTCACCAATCTCCTCCAATTGTAACTTTTAAGAAAATGGGGCAAAGATCAGAATGCAAAGATTAAAGGATGTTCTCATTAGAGGGAGTTAATATGCATTGTACTCTTTTTCCTTATGAGTTTTTGTCCCACTGGATTTTCCTTATAAGATTTTTAATAAGGCAGTTTATCTGCGTATTGTTATAGATGTGTACTCTTTTTCCTTTACTAATTTTTTTCCACTAAATTTTTTCTAGTAAGGTTTTAACAGGCACATTCTTTATCAATTAGACATTTAAGGGGGCGTGTTATAAATATATTATCATATATAGTGAATGTTTACTTTACCATAATAGACTATAGGGAATGTCTACTTTATCATATGTAGTAAATATCTATTTATGGAAAAGTTAGAAACCCCAAGATTAGTTTTTTCCTATAAATAAAAGGGTTTTTCTTCATCGTAATTAACCAATCAAGAAATCTCTTGGAGAAATAATAATTACTCTCTCTTCTCTCTATTCTTCTTCTTATTTGCTTTATGTTTCACAGCAGTATTAAAATAGTTGTCAACATTAACTAATTTTTACCTCGATATAATATAATCAATTTAATTATACTAAAGTATTATTACTAAATTTAATATGAATAGTTTGATTTTAAAAATCAATATTAAACAAAAACTTTCCTTGTGTAGCAATACTAATTTCAAAAATTATAATAAAATCACAATAGATTGCATAAAATCAACTATTAATTATTTGTATTCTCATAGATTTCAAAGCACAATAATAATTACTTTAAATAATAAATTAATTTATTTACAAGTGAAATATTATTATTTAAATTTATGTACATAATAATTCATGTGATGTAATTTTAGGAAATATTCTAACCTATTATTAGAAAAATTCAATTAGGAATTTTAAAGTATGTGTTTTGTTAAAATATCTATCAATGTTTAATGATTTTCACGTCAATTTTATCTCATTAATTTAATTATAGTGATTGCGCCCTATAGGGATAATTCTAGTACATTTCCTAGATAGTTGTAGTTCCTTTTATAGCTCAACCAATTAGTACAGCTAATAAATGATTGTGACATCACAATTTTAAGAATAATAAAAAAGGGCAGTCCGGTGCACTAAAGCAACTGCTTTGAGGAAAAATCTTACTAGTGGTTTCAACTATAAGAATCAATCTTAATAGTTTTCATCTAATAGGAACCAAACTTAGTTGTTTTTTAACCATAATATGTAATAAATATGCAATAATTCAAAATTTGGATATATATAATTCAAGAAATTTTGGATAGATTTTTTTAAAATATTTTTTGGGGTTAAATATATATAATTTAAGAAAACTATATAAGGATAAATCTGAGATATTTTCATCCAGCAGAAGTTAATCTTAATAGTTTTTATTCAATAGGAGTTAAACTTGTTTTTTTTTACCACGATATTAAATAAATATGAGATAATTAATAATAAGAAAATAGATTTTTTTTTTCGTTAAATGTCTAGTAGACAGTTCTCAAAATGTGACTTGACATAATTATAAGCTAGATTATTCTCCTTTAATAAATATAGAATATGAAACAAATATGGAATAAATATGAGATAATTAGTAATCTAAAATATTATTTTTGGTTGTCAAATGCCAAGTAGCCAGTTATCAAAATGTCACTTGGCATAGTTTTAGACTAGACTATTCTTCTTTATTGTATATGTAAATATATAGATATGAAATAAATATGAAATAATTAATAATCTAAAAACTAATCGACTACAGATGTGTCAAATCTTATCTAATCACATCACTTTAAGATTTTTTTGTCCTAGCTCAACCTCTCATATTATTCATTAGATTTAACATCTTACACCTTCTCACTGAGACATCCGTGCATCTTCTCTTCTCATGTCCGAACCATCTATTGCATAAAAGTATGAGCAAGAATAGCACCAAGATAAAATTAACTACAGTCGTTCTAATAAGCTAATTAGAAGTTATCTAAATTTTTTTGGTACCCGATATGTGATTAGGCCATTACATTGCCCTAATACCCTAATATAAAGTGCTTGGAAAACCCTATTTCAACTTCTAACATTAAACAAAATTCACCCCTAATTAGGGGTTGTTTTGCAATATAATAGCAAACATAAAAATATGAATTCATGAAAAATTATACAAACTTAATGATGGCTCAAAATTCAACTACCTCAGCAACACACCACCTACTAATCTTCTCCTACCTTTCATATCTTCATATCTATGATCATGTCAGTGGTCGTATCCTACCCCTCAAAGAGATATTGAATTAATCAATATAAAAGTGCAACTTATATTCATATAATTGTTGAATATCTAAATTTTAGCTCTGAAAATTAGTCAAATTAATTTAGTAATTCGAAACCCTAAGGACTGAAATTTATGAATATCGAAAGTACTAATTAATATCCCTAAATTACAATTTCATCCCCCAAAATAACTTAAGCTCCAAATATTGAAACATGTATGAAGTTGTTTTCTAAGTCAAAACACCAACTTTAATATAGAACTGCATGATATTAGCTCTCAAAGTCAAAATAACCAAACTATACAAGTCATTATTTCTTGTTATCCCTCAAATTATACGTACATAATTTACATATGAAGAAAGCATATACACAGAAATATATGCAGACTATGGAAAGAAAAGGTATGCCAAAACCTCACGAATAAAGGGGTTTAGATAGAGAAGGATATATACATATAAAGAATAAAACTACAACCTACATCCAGTGCAACAAAAAACCTCAGTTTTAACCATAAACTAATATTGATTCTTCAACCTCAATCTATCATAAAAGTTTCTTCCTTGATACAAAGGCTTCGATTAAACAAAACACAACCTTTAAAATTAACTTGCCTTCAATATTTTGTTCATCAATTATGTCTTATTATAATCGTTCATCCATCTTCAAGATACCTACAAAATCAATGCAAAATAAATCAAATATTATCAATATAACTCGCTTCCATCATCTTGTCCACCGCAAGATGACCACTCTTACCTTATCTTGAATAAGGCCATTCCTTATTCCTAATCCCATCATACCTAGAACAGCTTGTTCCGATACTTGATAGAAAACTCTATCGAAGTTAAAATCAAGCATCCACCAATCTAGACATACAATCGAATCAAGTTAGATGAGCATTAATCATATTCTCCCAATAGGCAAACCGGTTTGTTCTCTAGTTTAACGTATATTTCAATATTTATAGAAGTATTTCCTTAATAGAATCTTATTTTAGGAGTATTTTTCTAATTGAACATTAGAAAGGAAAATATTAATTAATTCTCCTATCATATATATTTTAGGAGTCCCATATATTTTAGGAAGTCTAGTTAATATAATAAAAATAAGTAAATAATAACTTAAAAATAGTGAAAAGACAGTTTTGTAAAGGAGATGCACGTGCTTTGCATGTGTGCTTCATGTCAAGCAATATGTGAAGTATTAATATCTTGATCGTCTTCTATGATGTGAACTATCACATCATGGATAATAACCAAAACAATAGATAGTAATAGATCAGAAACTACAACAAAATAAATTGATTAAATCTAACCTTAACACAAAAATTCCTTAAAGCCTGACCAAACATTCATCTACCATTATAAACTCAATAAAACAATACGATAATCGAGATATGATAATAGAGTGATTAAATACTAACCTTAAGAAAAATTCTCAAAGCCCGATCAAACATTAATTTATTACTTGAAAAAATAATAAATAATAACAGAACAAAAACTACTGTATTCAAGAATATTACAACAATATCATCAAACATAACCTTAAGGCAAAATTTTCACGTTCAAACGTTGATCTATCACTTGAAAAAACAACAAACAATAACAGAACAAAAACTACTGTATTCGAGAATACTACAACAATATCATCAAACATAACCTTAACGCAAACTTTTCAAAGTTCGATCAAACATACATTCCACATAGACTTGAACATAGCAGAAACTACAACAAAACAATACGTTAATCGAAGTATTAGAATAATACAATTAAACCTAACCTTTTTGTGATTGTAGCTGACACCTTTAGAGCTCATTAAAAAAAAGTAGTTATTAGAATATCTCCGCCAATAAAGTTTACATTGTGGATGTTATTATATTATTGTAGAAAAAAAGAATTCTCCAATACCTTTTCCTACAAAAAAAAAAACTAAATATGGAAGATTTTTATTTTTATGTTGCGAAAAGGAAAAATTAATTATGGTATCAAATAAAAATATGGAAGATCTTTATTTTTATGTTGCGAAAAGGAAAATATTAATTATGGTATCAAATTAATTAAAAAAAAATCTCCAATCTCCAATTTTCTAAAAACATGTCAATTTTTTTTCCTTAAAAAGTTAAAATAACTTGTTTTTTTTACGGGGGGGGGGGGGGGGGGGTGGGACTTTAGGGTAATAGTTGGTTTTGATGTTTTTTAAGGAAATTTTTTCAAAGGATATTTTTCTTTTTATAGAAATTTTTAATTTAAATATTATAATATAGTAATTGAAGAAAAATAGTAAAAAGACGATTTTTGTCTAAAGTGTAGACTTTTCATGAAGGGCAAAAAGTTCAAATCACTTTTCTAAGGGTCTTCACACTTTTAATATATTATAGATATAGATATAGATATGAAATAAATATTAGATAATTAATTATCTAAAAAATTGATATATGTTGTCAAATGTCAAGTAGCCAATTATCAAAATGCCACATGGCATAGTTATAGGCTAGACTATTCTTCTTTATTTTATATGTAGAAATATAAATATGAAATAATTAATAAGAGATAATACATCAAAACCCCTCTAAACTTGTCTCTCTAACTTACTTTAGCACTTAAATTAATCTTCTATTTATTTACCCCGTTAACATCTTTATAGTGAATTTATTTCCCCCCTTATACTGATGTGGCATTTTCTTTTAAAAAAATGATTATATATATATATATATATATATATATATATATATATATATATATATATACACATACATACATACATATATATAAAGAAAAAAAATCCTCCTCTTCTTCACCCTCCTGCCAATAGTGCCCCCCACTTCTCCTTAGCCAACACTCCCACCCCACTTCTCCTCCAATTATAAAAATTGTCACCCCTACCTTTAATTTATCCTCCTTCAACCTCTTAGATCAATAAAAAAAATGAAATTGAATTTGAAAATTAAAAAATCTACATAGTTTGGATGTTTGGTTGTTGATTTTAGAGAATTTGGTGTTGATTTTATCGAATTTTTCATGTGGATTGAGGTTTTTATTACTATTTTATGATATTTTTTGATGGAGGTAATTAAATTTTTCAAGTGGGTTGAGTTTTTCGGGGAAAATTCATCGAAAAACCTGGCAGGTGTGGTTGTGTGGGGGTGGACGGAGGTGGATGGGGGTATGCTTATATGTGAGGGTGGATGGAGACGTATGTGCAGGTGGGGGTAGACAGGAGGGGGGGAGGGGGGTGGTTATGGAGAAGATCAAAAATGGGGGGTGGGGTATTTTTTTAATTTAAAATATTTTATATATTTTAAAATATGTATATATATATATAAAAATATTTAAAAAATACTTTATTTATGTGGCTATGACATGGCGGTGATCTGGCGCTGATGTGTCAGAGAGTGTGATGCACTCTCCCTCATGAGAGTGGTATTATATATTAAGGGGATAAATAATTATTCGTAAAGTTTAAGTGCTAAACTCAGTTGTCGGGACAAGTTCAGGGGGGTTTTGATGTATTATCTCAATTAATAATCTAAAAAACTGATTTTTATTGTCAAATGTCAAGTAATAAGTTCTCAAGATGCCACTTCGCATAATTATAGAAATGACTATTCTCCTTTATATATATATATATATATATATATGTATATATATATATATATATATGAAATAATTAATAAACTAAAAAATTATATTTTGTTGTCAAATGTCAAGTAGTTATTCTCAAGATGCCACATGACATAATGATAAGCTATACTATTTCATTTATTATATAAAATATATATAGATATGAAATAAATATGAGATGATTAATAATCTAAAAAACTAAATTTTGTCGTCAACTGTCAAGTGGCTAATTCTCAAATTGCTACTTGGCATAATTATAGGTTAGACTATTCTCCTTTATTATATATATAAATTATTTTTTGTTGTCAAATGTCAAGTAGCTGATTCTGAAGATGCCACTTGACATAATTATAAGCTAGATTATTCTCTTTTATATGTATATGTATATGTATATGTATGTACTTGCTTAGTATACGCGCCTCACGCGTGTACCTCACTTTGTTGAGTTCAAACATTACACTAAATAGGATATTTATTTAAATAATAAAGATGAATACAATAATTAAATTCAAAATCTTTTGGAGAATTTATTTAATTAAACTTAACCTTTACCAAAAAAATTTTCAAAGATGATCAACATTCATCTATCCCCTGTAAACTGCAACAAAATAATACGATGATAGAGCCATCAAAACAATATAATTAAATCTAACCTTTGCACAAAAAAAATCTCAAAAGCTGTCTGACACTCATCTACCACCTGTAAACTACAACAAAATAACACGACAATAGAGATATCAAAATAATACAACTAAACTTTACCTTTACACAAAAAAATTTCTCAAAATAGAGATATAAAAATAATACAATTAAACCTAATCTTTACCTAAAAAAATTTCTCAAAGTCGACCGACATTCATCTAGCACCTATAAATTCATCCATGACCTGTAAACTACAATAAAATAATATAATAGTGATCACAAAGTTTCAGTTTTGATGAAAATAATTCTTATCTGAGTGAAAATTTTGACATTAAAGAATGACTTGAATGAAAACAAAGAAGATATATATATATATATACACACACATTAAATTCTATTATGTTGACAAAAATAGTGAAGTAGTTGAGAGTTAAAAAATTAAGCATCCACCAATTTAGACATGCAAACAAATCAAGTTAGATGAACATCAATCGTATTTTTCCAATAAGTAAATCATTTATATTTTAACGTGCATCTCAATATTTATAGAAGTATTTTCTTAATAGAATCCTATTTTAGGAGTATTTTTCTATCCTATTTTAGGGGTATTTTTCTAATTGATTAGTAAAAAAATAATATTAATTGATTCTCCTTCCATATATTTTAGAAGTACCATATATTTTAGGAGTCTGGTTAGTATAATAAAAATAATTAAATAATAAATTGAAAAGAAGAGTAAAAGACAGTTTTGTCTAAAGGAGAGTCTTTTAATGAAGGACAAAAAGTTCAAATCACGTTTCTAAGGGTCTTCACACTTTTAACATTATCTATATATGTATATATGAAATAAATATGAAATAATTAATAATCTAAAAAATTATTTTTTGCTGTCAAATGTCAAGTAGCTAGTTCTAAAAATGCCACTTGACATAATTATAAGCTAGACCATTATCCTTTATTATACATATAGATATGTAATAAATATGAAATAATTAATAATTTAAAAAATTAATTTTTGTTGTCAAATATCAAGTAGCTTAGGTTAGACTATTATTCTTTATTATATGTACAAATATATAGATATATGAAATAATTAATAATCAAAAAATTTATTTTTGTTGTCAAATGTCAAGTATATAGTTCTCAAGATGTCACTTGGCATAATTATAGGTTAGACTATTCTTCTTTATTATATATATAGCTATGAAATAAATATGAGATAATAAAAAACCAAAAAATAATAATCTAAAACACTAATTTTTGTCGTCAAATGTCAAGTAGATAGTTCTCAAAATGCAACTTGGTGTAATTTTAGGCTAGATTATTCTCTTTTATTATATATATAGATATGTAGATATGAAATATATATGAAATAATTAGTAATCTAAAAGATCGATTTTTGTTGTCAAATGTGAAGTAGCTAGTTCTTCTCTATTATATATAGAGATATGATATGAATAAGAAATAATTAAATAATCCAACAAAATATTTTTTGTTGTAAGATTTTAAGTGGCTAGTTCTCAATATGCCACTTGGCATAATTTTAGGCTAGACTATCCTCCTATATTAATAGCTATAGATATGAAATAATTAAATAATGAACATAATATTTTTTGTTGTAATATTTCAAGTGACTAGTTCTCAATATGTTACTTGTCATAATTTTAGGATACGCTATATTCCTTTATTATGTATATAGACATGAAATACATATGAAATAACTAAACAATTAACAAAATATTTTTTGTTGTAAGATTTCAAGTGGCTAGTTTTCAGTATGTCAGTTGACATAATTCTAGGCTAGACTATCCCCTTTATTATATATATAGATAGATATGAAATAATCTAAAATACTTAAATAATCAATAAAATATTTTTTGTTGTAAGATTTCACGTGACTAGTTCTTAATGTGCCACTTGACATAATTTTAGGTTAGACTATCCCCTTTTATTATATATATAAATAGATAGATACCTCACTATAATCATTTTTCTTATTTTTTTTTTTAAATTTAGTTAGTTTATATATTATGAATATCAAATGATTTTTCCTTTAGCAAAATCGGGAAAAGATTGAGTTAATTCGCTCTATTCTAATACTATTATTAAGAGTATTCCATTATAGTCATTTTTGATTTTTTCTTCCTTAAATGGTCAATCAAATATATAGAGATACTCATTAAAGTCATTTTTTGAATTTTTCTTCCCGTATATGATATTTCAAATGTTGAGATCATCTCTAAGTAACTTTTGAATTTTTTTTTCTTATATGGGTCATTTAAGTATTTAAAATATCCACCAAAGTTACTTTGGATTTTTTTTCCTTATATGGTTATTTTGAGAAGATCCACTTAAGTCACTTTTAAATTTTTCTTGCATATAAGGTCATCCAAGCATTAAAATGATCTTACTAAAGTCACTTTTTGATTTTTTTTTTCTTTCATATATAATCATCCAAGTATATATAAGATATGCATAGACACAATTTTGAATATTTTCCCTATAAATTTATTCAACTATAGCTTTATGAAAAAAAAAGCTACAACTTTATGCCTTACTAAACCGCTTCCTCTACCTAGATTATTTAGTTATAATTATTCTTAATCGTAACAATCTGCTATGAATTACGCAGATTGCTTTTATATGGTTCTCTTTTATTCTTTTTAAGAAATTAATGATCTGCTACGAATCAATACTGGAGCTTAACTTTATTATTTCATCTGTTCCAGTCCGTTCGTTGATTTTAATTTGACATGAAACTTTAGAAAATAAATAAATTTTTTAAATATCTTAATTTTAATTATTCATCTTTAAATTAACACATGACAACATAACCTGCTAATCAATGTATGATCTGCTATGATTCACTACTGGAGCTTAACTTTATTATTTGATTCATTTCAATTTATTTGTTTTATTTAGATTTGACATGAAATTTTAGAAAGTAAATAAAACTATTGAATATCGTAGTTTTAATTATTCATCTTTACATTAATGCATGATATCATAATCCACCAATCAATTTATTCATGACCCATGTATTTATTAATTCAATAAATTTTAATGTCACAATTCAAAATTGAGTCTGTGATGACACTTATCTGATCCTCCGTGATGTATAAGTATAAAATTCATCTCAAATTGAAATTAAATTAAATTAATAGTGGAAGAAATAAAATTGCTCAGAAAAAATCCCAAAACTAAACTCTGAAATTTTGAATAAGGCAAACAAACAATTAAAAGGCGAAACATATCAATAACTTCTTAAAATGGACACCAACTTTCATTTATGCACCTCCACAAAGACTTCTTCATTATAAGCACTTCAAGTTGGGCTTCGTTGTGTCATTTTAACATTTTTTGTTAACATGGTAAAGTAAATGTAAAACACTCCTTAATGACACATGAGAGGCGTATTTTAAGCCTATTTATTTTATTTTTTTTTCTTCTTCCTCATTTTTAGCCATCAATTTTTCAAGCTTAAGATCCTTCAGTGGTGAGATACATCCTACGGTGCCACAATCAAAGAAGCAAATTCCAGCGCTAGAAATTTCTCCAAGATTAAACCCCTTCTTCCTCCTCGAATTAGATTGAGAAAAAACTGTCAAAAAAATTAAGGAAAAAAGTGGCAAAATTTGAAAAATCGAGAGAAATTAAGAAGAGAAGCCAAATTGGTGGGACAAATTCTTTTGTTTTGTACCTTTTAGTTACCAAAACAAATAAAAATTCAGTTTCGGATCAAAAGATAATTGAAGGAAGGTAGTGATTAAAATATACAATGTTTTATTCTTTTAATATCATTTTCTTTAATTTTAGGTTGTCATGAGTAATTTGAAAAGAACTATATTTCTTTAATCGTAGGAGATAAAGGGAGTTTGTAATTTGGTGGGGGAAGATGAATGGGGGAATGTTTCTGCAAAACAGAAGGGTACAACGAAGAAGATGACTGTGGGGGGAAGGGAGGGGTCGGTGCTTGTGCAAAATAATTTTGTTCGAGTGGTCAAACTAATTACTTTCCCGTTTAAAAAAAAAATGATTTACTTTAATTCAATACAAAATTTAAAAAAATAAACAGTCTGTTTGGCCAGGAAAATTTTCCTCTTTTATTCGAAAAAAATTTTCCGAGTTGGAGATTGTGGTGTTTGGCCATAAAAATTCGAAAAATAATTTTAGAAATTTTTTCTAAAAAGGGAAAACAGGTTTTTGATGTTTTCCGATTTTTCAACTCCAATTCCAACTTTTATTATTATTACATATAACTCCAATTAAATTTTTACATAAAACTCTCCTTATAACATTACTTTTTCAATATTACATATATAGAAGTTTTAAAGAATAAGATAATTATAATTTCAAACTTAATGATGTCCTAATTAATATATATCTCTTTTTCTCTCTCATTATTATTTTTCTCCCTTATTTAACTTTCTCCCTTATTTAAGACATTATTTTACTGCTAATGATCCTAATTACTATAATATAATAATAATAATAATTTTTCTGTTGTGATACAGATGTTTAAGGAATTATAGTCCTGTAATTAATAATGGATAATCGTTTTCTATATTTATGGAATTAATAAAGTTGTAGCAGATTAATTTACCACTGCCACAAATTATTCTCATTTTAATTTGATTATATATATATATATATATATATATATATATATATTATATTGTGTACATCTTTATTATACTATTCAAATATAAATAGTTTATACCATATATATGCTAAAAATATAAATCAGTGATACATATTTTTCATTAAAAAATATGTCTAATTTAACAAATTTATACCTTAAACTGCAACTGCTACCTTTATATACCATAATACTAGGTATCTTTATACACAAAGTATTATATTTATATCTATAAATATATAAAGTATTATATTTATAACATAAATATACAAAGTATGTTATATATAAAGTTTATACCATGTATATACCATATACACACATATATAAATATGTAAAGTATAAAGAAACATACTACGCATATTTATATATTTATGGTCTATGATGTAATATACCATAATATGCAAAGTATGTTTTACATAAAAATAATTTATTCACACATAGTAAAATCTTTCATGTATAAGAAAATTAAAGAAATAAATTAGCGGCACCCTAAAATTTAATAACAACTCATCATTTCCTATTTTTTAGGAACGAAAAATAAAGGAAATAAATTAAATAAGTTTCTAAAAAAATAAATTTGTTTTGAAAAATAATATTTGTTACCTAAAAAATAGGAAGCAATGATCTGTTAATATAACATCCACATTTAAAATTTTCAAATATGAGAAAACGGCTATTAATGTAAATATTATATATGTCATAATTGAAATTCATTAAATATGACCATGTATATGTAATTATTTTTATAAAAGTGGCTAATTGTGTTCTTTTTTCGTTAGTAGGCAAATTTTAGTTGGATGATTTTGATAGTTTGTAAAAGTTGGGGTATAAAATCATATTTAAAAAAGTTTTTTCAAAAGTAAAAAAAATAATTCAAAAAAGACATGGCCAAATACAACTCCAGCTCCAATTTCAACTTCAACTTCAACTCCAACTCCGAAAACTTTTAGTTTTCATGACCAAACGGCTACAAAGAAGACTTTTGAATCTTGTGGCCTTAAATTAAAGTTGTGTCAAATATACCAAAATGTCATTTAATCTTGTGGTCCTAAACATTCTATGTGAAAAGTTGAAATTAAAGTATTGCCAAAAAAGGAAAGGGGCCATTCTTTTTGAAACGTACTAAAAAGTAAAGTAGGCTATTCTTTTTGAAACGGAGGGAGTATTTAATTATTTGGACAAGTCAATGTCATTGATTATGTGGTCACTTTTTCATGTATTTTGGCCTTTACCTTATTTCTTTGTGTATATTAATGTGGAAAACTAGAATGTGTTGAAAGGATTTAAATCCACATTGAAAATATTTATTAATCACACTCTTGAGATGTTGAAAAGCTGATGCAAAAAACGTAAAAATGACACTAATGTACTCTACTACAAGTGTTTATAATGAAATAACCCTACTTGAGGTGCCTACCTAAATAATGGTGCCAATTTTAGGAGGTCTGGAAGGGTCTACAATATGAAGGAATATATACGACTAGGATTAGATAGAGAATCTGAAATATATGGAACCAACAACCACTACCTCAGAATCCCTCAAGAATATCAACAACACCATATAAATATATTCTCCCTGGATTGATCAGTTCATGGTTGTATCCCTTGAGGGCCTCCTAGGAGCTCCTGTGACCTTTGTTTGGAATACCATCGTTAGTGCTTATCTGCACTATTCTTTTTTAACTTGCATCTCTATCACACCTCATCACTTTGCTTATTATTTACGGTGCCTAGGTGTTACACACCTCTGAGCAATGAACTCTTGGGTTAAACCAGGATGTTTTGCCTTTGGGTGGCTTGCATCCTGGATTCCACCACCGCAGACAACCGCACCTGGCTACATTTTTCTAATCAAAATAAATGGAGAGCGAAGGATCATGGTAAAGATCTAGTTTTCCAAGCATAACCTTCCCTCTCTGCTCTTTATGGAATTTACTCTTACACCTTTCTCTTGTTGTAAGGCTGAATTCTGAATCCATGATCTTGTCTTTTTTTTTTGCTTCAAACTTTATCAAGCGATCCTCTGAAGGTCACTTTTGTGCTTTAGATTGGGTGAACTTAGATCCTTTGCTTGACTACAATCTCTTTTCGTTCGTTGCTTGAGAAAAAGAATAAAATGCTTCCATCCATGTGAACAATGAGGGGAATAGGTTCTTGAAGTGAGCAACCCCACTTGATAATTCTAGTGGCTTATCCTGTGATACCTTATATTAGAGAGTGGGGTCACCCATCTCTTCAGATATCGAGTTAGCTAGGTTGTTTAACTTGATAGAAAATGCTACGATGGTGAGCGGACCTCATCTGACCCCATTCGTACTAGCGAGGATGATTCCTTATAGTGCTTGACACATGAATTAAGTTGCATCCCAACCAAAAATAATACACTCAATGGTATCTGAGAGGTTAGCTTCCCCTCTTTCTATAGGGATGTGTAGGAATCTTACAAGTGTCGACTTTTCTCCTAATTGGGCCATCCCTCTCTATCGCTCTGTGGGTTTTGTTATACAAGATGCAATGTGTCACGACTCAAATTACAACATCGTAAAGATGCCTATTCTAATTCACCTAAATAGAAGAACCCCTTACCACCCCTTTAAGAAACTAAGCGGAAGTCTTTAATTAAAATAAAACCAATTTTTTTACTGAAATTCCTTGCAAAATAGTATGGAATTAAAACTACCTTAGGATCTAATCTAAACAGGTATAAGAGCTGCTAAAGAAAAAAATCATGTTCATCAAACATAACCTTAACGCATGTTCATCCATACCAAAAACTAACATACACTTAGAACAACAAATATCAAATGAGTAGTTTAGGATATTCAATAAAAAATTAACATATTAGCACAAAATCATGTTCATCCTAACTATGACAGGATAAGTTAAGAGAAAATAAGTCAAGCAAAACCATGACTATGTCAACAATCCCGACTTTGTAAATATCCAAGTCAACAAACCATTACTCTAATAACAAAAATCACAAAGTATATGACAAGTAACAGGACCACACAAGAATTTCAAATATATCAAACATATAATTATATTCCCTAGTTCATTCATGGAACTGTCAAAATTACCTGACCCTTATACATACATGCTAAGGGTGATATGATCAAACCTTTAGACATGACCCACAGGGGACACTTTTCATCATTGTGCTAACCCTAGACCCAAGTGTCTACCAATTTTTCTTTATTAATTCCCGTATGAATGTTCCCAATATTGAAACATTCCCTAATTGATAATAAGGTAGGTCAAAATAATGCAATAAGGTAAAATGAATTGCATTGACAACACCAAAGAACATGCACTAACAAGCCAAACTACAAACTAGTTAACATGGACATATAGCAAAAATTGGATTAAACTACAATACTATCACCTACACTACCATTTAGGGCCTTAATCATGATACATATCTTAATGCTCCATTCCTAACAATAGTAAAGGTTACCATCATAGATAATTCTAAAACTCACCCACATCTTACATGACATTATCATTTGGCTTACAACTTAACTAATAACTTGTAATTCTCATTCCCCACTACCTAAACTAAAAGTCTAATATAGATAACCATCCAATTTAAGGGATAAGATAGCATAACCTGATAAGGTATATAAATAATACATATTTGTATATTACTCAGACTCTGACCAATTTTAGCCATCCTAACTCCATAACTGGGGGCCTGGATGTAAAATCTCCCAACTATATATATCACATTCATGCTCTCTAACCCGAGTTTATACTACTCAGTCAACCTTAGCTTACCTGGATATCAACCAGTTTTAGGAAGAATGAAAAACTGTAAATTCCAATCATTCTAAGATTATGGACACGTCAATCCTTGAAAATCCATGGGTTTGCACCCATATGTCCCCTTTCTCCTCTTCTCTAAGGTTCTAAGACATAGAAGGTAGAACTTAGGGTTTTTAGAACCTCCTACATCATTTATTTCAACCCAAGAGGAGAAAAAAATATAACCTGCTTAAGTGGATATTCTGGTCTGCGTCGTGTCACTATAGTGGTATGCATGTCACTGTAGCTGGCTATCGTGAGCCCAATCTAACTTCTTTAAGTTTTGTAGTTTTAGCACACGTGGACCCACGTAACTTTACTTATAAAATCCTAATAATATCCATACTCTTCACTAATATTGATGTATTTCCTAGTAACAATGGGTCAGATCATTATAACAAATACCAATTCACCTATCGTTCTTCCCCAAATGATCAAAAGAAGGAATAATCTATGTCAAGATTTTTGAACTTAACATCCCCTCTACAAGATTGTAAGCAACTAGTTACTAATACCTAGACCCTTATTTGGATTTTACATCCCTAGCAAACTTACTGAATTTGAACACCAAAACCCTAATCACTAGACTTCTATCTCCAAATCCTTGTCATTGATCTAACTAGAAAAATCTTTCAGGCTCATAAAGTCACAATGCAAAATAAAGAACTCATTATCTGAATGCTTGAGACACTTAAAAACTCATCAATCTATGAACATCAGACTAGGTGTTCAATAATTTTGAAAATTGAAAGTTTTGCAGAACTCGAGGTGACACCTTTTAATAGCAATATTTATCCCAATATAGCAGAGTCCCTATAGCAACAGATGTCGTTATAGCAGCCAAAAGTTTATTAAAAAGGGAAGAAATGGATTCACTCCCTATTTTTTTATTATTTTACTTGAATAACACACTCCTCTTCCCCCGATCACTTTGCTCTCATCGTCGGAATAAGGTAACATTGACTCCTTTATTATTTATTACATCATTACTTGCTAATTTGCATGCATTAGGCTTGAATTCCACTGAATAGGGGATTTTGAGTTGAGTTTTCAAGTTTTGATTCTTGGGGCATGGTTTAATCAAAGTTTGATACATGAATGCTTTTCTTATATTTGCAACATTTTAGTTGTATTCTGAGCGTACGTAACTCAATATATATGGGATCAAATGAGCCTAAATAGAAGAGAATATGATGGGTCCTTTTTGGTTTTGAACTACCAATTTAGGCATGATTTTTGAATTATCATGCCCGATTTTTTATGCAAAATTATTCTAGGAGACTTTTGGAACACTGGTCTGAGTTCAAAACTGAAAATGGATGATTTTTATTTAAGGGACACCATTATTGCACCCCCTGACTATTAGGGACAATGAAGGTCTCTATAGTGGCCTTATCGCTCAGCGACATAGTTATAATGGAGAAATTCTCACTATGCCAACACCGCTATAGCAATATGCATGCCCCTATAGCGGGAGGCTGTAAGCAGTAGCCTCCCAGCTAAAAGATAAAATTTTAAACTTTTTAAATTATTTTTTTCTTGACGTTTGATTATTTCTTCTGAGTTCCCTTATAGAAATTTGCAGGTTAAACATCTATAATGGCTGGAAATTAAGAAAATACCCAGCCTAAAACTTAATCTATAACAAACGCTCTCAACTTAACTTTGCTCTAAATGTTTCCTATGTCTATGATTCACATTGAAATCACTTTACATACTAGGTTAATGATTGTAAAACTTATATATGGTTTAAAATAATCGCTTTTATCCCTTTAAGCATATGATGAATAGTTAGAAACTTAGCTAGGAGTTTGTGGGGTGTTACAATATCCCCCACTTAGGATCATTCATACTTGAATGAGTACTGATAATGGGGTGAAAAAATGTAGTTAATAACATGAAACTAAATTTCTTAAATTGATCATGTTTCGTAACTGGAATCTACTTTTGACGAAATACTAACTCAACTGATACATATGGAACAGGAACATATACTTAAAAGTCTTATGGAATAATTTAGACATAAGATTGAAAGAGCACAATGCTCAGAACAAAATCTATTACTCTTGTTGGATCATTGTCAAGAGTGATAAAAAAAGGGTACTGGGCCATTATGTCTGCAAGAGAAGGATATAGCCGAGCTGAAAAGATAGAACCCCAAATGTGAAACTGATTTCTAAGCTGACTTAATTTACTATAAAGATTTTCTTCATGAGGAGAATTTAGAACTCAATTGAAGCATTCTTGATACGACCACACATATGGAATTGCAAAGTGATAGCTAATGTGGTAAAATTTTTAGGAGTTACTACGAAGGGAATATGTCTTCCTAAGGCTCTCCTTATCATAATTTCTATAACAATTGATGAAAATTTTTTGAGAATGATTTGAGTATGGAATTTGAAAAAGGAATTGCAACATGGCTAAAACTATATAACATGGGATATAGTCATATAGAACAAAAGTAATAATAGGATTACTATGCCTTAGTTGATGCAATTGTTAACTTTCAAGATTAACAACACTTATCAACTATACCTTTCCTTTTAAATACTATACTTGATTTTATACAAATTATAATACTTACATGGGTACATGTGAATACCTCTACCAAATTCTAAGTCAAACCATATACTTGCATTATGCTCAACCCTACGTGGTAAAAAAACTGTTGACCCCCTTGTTCCTGCGGTTGATAAGCCAAGAAAAGATAGTGTTGATGTCGATGAGATAGCTGAAGTGGAGATAGAAAAATTGATAGGTGTTTGTAAAAGTGTGGAGAAGGATAAAGGAGGTAGTTGAGCCTGTGTTGAAGACTATTCCATAACCTGCCCCTTCTTCCGTAGAGAATAAGGTAGAAACAAGAGGAAGGGATGTATCAGAAGTTCTTATCGATGATGAAAACACTGTCTATTAACATTCCTCTTCTAAAAGCTTTGAAGCAGATGCCTGGCTATGCAAAGTTCATGAAGGACTTGGTCACTAAGAATCTTACGGCGAGCTTTGAGTCCATGGATCATGTGCTCCATCTATGGATACCCAATCATTGGTGGAGAAAAAAGAGGACCCAGAGCATTCACCATTCCATGACTATTGGGTCCTTCAACTTCTCTCGAGAATTATGTGACTTGGGAGCTAGCATCAATATCATTCCATTGGTGGTATAAAACAATTGGGGTTGGGGGTACCCAAACCTACATCTATGAGGCTATTAGTGGCTGACCAAACTATCAAAAATCTTGTTGGTATTTTATGTGATGTGCTGGTGAAGGTTTCATCCTTTATATTTCTAGTTGACTTTGTGATCTTGGATGGCGAAGTGGACTTTAAAGTCCCCATTATATTCGAAAGGCCTTTTATAGCTATGGGAAGGGCCTTGGTTGACATGGAGTTGGGGCATATGAAGTTAAAACTCAACGATAAGAAAGTCACTTTTAATATTTGTCAATCTATATGACAGCCGAAGGATATGAGAGTAGTGTTTGTGATTGAGGCTATTGATGTTGATAAAGTGACTGTGCCATTGAAGAGAGACTTTGGGTTGAGGCATTAACAATAATTATCATAAATTTTGATAGCGATAACATCGATGAGTACGATGAGATGATTAGCACACTGTATAGTAGAGGTTTTTATAATTAAGTTCTGAAGAAGCTTGATCTTAATATGATTAATAGAACCACTCTTCCAGCTCGACTATCCATTGAGGATCTACCAATCTTGGAATTAAAGGCACTCCCATGTCACTTGTGCTATAAATTTTTGGGGGTCGATAATACTTTGCCGGTTATTATTGTGGATGATTTGATAGAGTCACAGATTAAGGCATTACTTTTAGTGTTGCAGAGGTTCAAAAGGGCCATAGGTTGGACTATTATAGACATTGTGTAAGATTCTCTCCAATAATTACGCTCATAAGATATAGATTAAACAAGAGTATATACCCAACATCGAGCAGCAACATAGGCTAAATCCACCGATAAAGGAGGTAGTAAAGAAAGAAATTATCAAGTTGTTAGATGTTGGAGTGGTTTACCCATTATGGATAGTAAATGGGTCATCCTGATTCAATCTTCACTGAAGAAGGGTGGGATCATTATGGTCAATTGTGCCCATGATATGGTTAATAGATAGAGTGTATACATGGATTATAGAAATCTAAATACTTAAACCATAAAGGACCATTTCCCTATGCTATTTATGGATCAGATGCTAGACAGACTAGCAGGAAGGGGTTGGTATTATTTTCTTGATGGATATTTAGGATCCAATTAGATTTTTATTGTGCCCGATGACCAGGTAAAAATGACTTTTAATTTCAATGCCGTTTGGATTATGCAATGCTCCCGCCACCTTTCAGATATGTATGATGTCCATATTTTTTAACATGGTGGAAGACACTGTAGAGGTATTCATGGAGGACTTTCCAGTCACTGGTGATTACTTTAATGATTGTTTGGCCTACTTGGTTAATGCACTCAAAAGATGTGAGGAGTGCAATTTGGTGTTGACTTAGGAGAAGTACCATTTTATGGTGAAGGAAAATATTGTCCTTGGTAACAAAATCTCAAAATGAGGTATTAAGGTGGATAGAAGGAATATTGAAGTGATTGAAAAATTACCTCCACCAGTATCAATTAAAGGTATCCAAAGTTTTTTGGCTCATACTTGCTTTTATAGGAGGTTTATCAAGGACTACTCTAAAATTACTAATCCTCTATGTAAGCTTTTCGATATAGAAGTGAAATTTTTATTTGGTGAAGCATAGCTTAAGTCCTTTGAGTGTAGGAAGGAGCGGTTGATCTTGGATCTCATTATTGTATCCCCTAATTGGTCATTACCGCTTGAGATTATGTGTGATGCCAACAGAGTGGCCTTAGGTGCTGTCCTAGGCCAAAGACTCAAGAAAATCCTTCACACGATATATTATGCCAGCAAGGCATTAAACACCACACAAAAGAACTCTACAGTCATTGAGCAAGAGTTGGTTGCAGTGGTTTTGCCTTTGAGAAGTTTTAATCTTATTTGATTAAGAACAAAGTCATAGTTCACATAGATCATACAACCTTGAGGTATCTAATGTCAAAAAAAAATGCTAAATTGAGGTTAATACATTGGGTCCTCTTGCTGTGAGAATTTCACTTTGAGGTGATAGATCAAAAAGGAATTGAGAATCAGGTTGCTGATCACATATCTCATCTTGAGGAGAAGGCAATGCAGAAACTAGGGGATTAGCTTTACATAGATGATACTTTTCTAGGTGAGCGGGTCTTGGCAAAATATCAGGAATTAATCCCCTAGTTCGCTTATTTTGCTATTTTGACAAGTGATTTTGTTTTGAAAGAGTTCTTATTCAGTAGAAAAAGTGGTTTATGCATGAGGTGAGAAAATTTTTCTGGGATGAGCCATACCACTTTTGGCATTGTGCAGATGGTGTAACTCATTGATGTATTCCTAAGGTGGATATGATGAGTATTCACGAGGCTTGTCATTCATTGCCAGTTGGGGGTCATCATGGTGGAACCATACAGGTCACAAGATTCTACAAGGTAGATATTGTTGGCCTACTATCTTCAAGGATGCTCAAGCCTATGACCAGTGTTAGCATCAAGGAAATATCTCGGGGAGACATAAACTTCCCATGACACCTACCTTGGAGTTGGAGTTGTTTGATGTATAGGGAATTGACTTCATGGGTCCATTTGTGAGCCCCTATGGTAGGAAGTAAATTTTTTTTTGCAGTTGGCTTTGTTTTGAAGTGGGTGGATCTCACTTTTGCAATTAATTTTTCAAGGCCCTTCTAAAAAAATATGGTGTAAAGCATAAGGTAAAAATACCTTACCATCCTCTAACAAGTGGGCACATTGAGGTCTCCAATAGAGAGATCAAGTCCATATTCATGAATACTGTGAATGTCAATAGGACTGACTAGTCAAGGAAGTTGGATGATACATTGTGGGCCTACCAAATAGTTTTTAAGACCCCATAGGTGCCTCTCCTTATCAGCTTGTGTATTGCAAGGTATTTCACTTTCAGGTCGAACTTGATCATAGGCACTATAGTCATTGAAAAAGCTTAATTAGGAGTGGTATGATGCAACTACGTTGACATAAAATAAGGAGAATGAGTAGGATTAATTCTGGCTCGGTGCTTATGAGAGTTCTTCTCTATACAAAGAAAGGATGAAGCTATATAATGACAAAAAAATCTAGAAAAGAGTGTTTGATCCCAGTGATCTAGTCTTTTTGTATAATACAAGACTTTTCTTATTTTCCATCAAGTTAAAGTCTAAGTAGTATGGACCATTCACTGTGGTTCGGGTATTCCCACATGGTACTATCGAGCTGGAGCATGATTGTGAAGCCCTATCCATGGTGAATGGGCAACGGGCGGAGCACTATATGTGGAACCCTTATAAGGTGAAAATATGTATTGATATAGACCTTGGTGACGTTGGAGTAACTGGGGCTATTACATTGTGATGCGACGTTAAATCAAGCATTGCATGGGAGGCAACCCATGGCTAGTTGGTGAAGTTTGAGTATCCAACTTAGCCATGTCGTACCGCGACATTAAATCAAGCTATGCGTGGTAGCCAATGCTTTGTACTTATTACATTATAGGGTAACTTGTGTGTTCACTTTGAGGGCTTGCAGAAAAAGACCAAATAATTTTCTAGTACCAGGTCCCTATGACTCACCTAATGAGTTGTTATCACACCCTACATCTCATTATTGGAGTCATAGGAAGATAGAGCCTAGCCACCCTCAGGTAAGTAGTTTCTAGAGTCATAACGACTCTTAGAATGAGTTGTTATCAGTGACAACGACTCGTTACCATAAGTCGTTAGGACTGGAGACCTAGGTAAGTTTCCAGTTACAACAGAGGGAGTCTATGAGTCATTATTAGTGACAATGAATCGTTATGTCGACTCATTGTTAGGCCCAATATCGCGGGCTCAAAAAGTCAACTCGACCCAAATCAGTGAATATAAATAGAAATACACCCCAATTAACTAATTTCCTTTCATTTCAAAAGTTGTGACTCTCTCCATTCCCTTAACCGCTCTAAGTGCTTAAAATACACTCCAAAAGTCATCCTTAATCATCACAAACATTTAAATTTCAATCTCCCATCAAGTGTGTCTTTCAAGAAATAGGGCTACTCCAAAATATTGTTTCAAGGGATTCAAAGCACAAAATCAAGTAAGTGGTATGCTTTATTATGTTTATATCATAATTTGGTACTCTATATTGCAAAAAATTACTTGGCTCCCTTGTGTAATATATGATCATAGAATGAAAATTTAACTTGTTCTTGAGAAACATGATGTTTATCAGTAAAAAGGGGTATAAAATAAAATATGTTCAAATCCATTTTAAGGATGACTTAGGAGTGTGTGGTACATGTTGGAACCCATGGGGAAGTCTGATTACCCATAGGATATGAGGAAATTGAGACTAAATCCTCTAAACACACATGTTACAATAGGTACAAGACTCATAATGACTCGTAGGGTCACATATCGAGTCATTACATGACTCATAGCCACTAGGAACATAGACGTGGAGAGAAGTGTGGTTTCTATTGACATAATGACTTTCCCTACAACTTGTTGTCTCACTATATGGCTCGTGGTGAGGACTTGTGATGAATAGGAAGGGAAAGACACCAAAAGAATGTCTCTGGTCAGGCAATGCATCTTTGTCTAACACAACGACTGATGAAACGTAAGGGGTTGCACCACCCTATGAGGGACAAGGTCCCTTAGAGTCAGGAACGGGAAATAAACAAGTAAAGTACTGAGAACTAAAGCTTTGCAAAAAAGTAGATAGCATACTGGTTTAACATGGAAACCTCCTTTCTCAAGGGAGGAAAAAACATGACTTTCCAACTCAAGCACTCAATAATACACTATAATCAAACTCTTGATTACAGAATCAATGGGAACTTAAATCTAAGCTCCATACCACAATTTGCAGGAAAAAAAGTACGACGACAAAAAATTATGGTGGCGATGATATACCCCACCCCCAACTAAAAATAGTGCGCTGTCCTCACTGCATGTAAATAATACAAAGCAAGGGAATGAGGACATACCTAGGATGTATTAGGCGTCCATGTCATCACAACAAAAGTCACCATATACCTCGGATTGCCTCCCAAGAAATGCCTTATTTATTATCGTGGAACGACTTAGTTGCCTTGGCTTCTTAGACTTCACTAAGGTCCACTTTAACACAGACTTTCACTTCTTCAAAGTTTTCTATGTAGTGATTCTGTAAGACCCTACAAGTTTTCCTGAGTCCTGTAACTGACTGAGAGTACTACTGATCATGACATGACTGAGATTATTCTACAACTGACACTGGCTCTAGGTAAATATCTAAATTTTTAGGTATTAAATACCCCCAGAACTCGATAACATGAAAAGTAAAGCATCACATGACATTGCTTAGCATAAAAATGCACACTTGATTCATAATGTATCTATAGAGGCATTTTATCAAACACTTGAATGGCATAAACTAGTATACATGCTATCATGATATAATCTTCCTATTACATTCACATGAACAACTCATCAAACACTTGAAAAGCATTGTATATGCACATAGTACTAATAAACATATGAGCATCACAATTTCAAGACCAAGTTCACAATTTGAAGGCTTTAGCATGAATTCACATGATACTACATACATAATAATTGATTTTACATAAATCTTGAACTTAATCATGGATTAGAAAACCAATCAACATTATAATCATGAATGCAATTGAATTCAATCATGGAATTCATGAAATCAATTTAATCACAGCTTTAAAAGAGTTTCTTAAACCCCAAGTGTGAAATGAACACTTGGATGAACATTTGACATACCTTAAAGGTTGAATTCTGAGAGATTGGTGCTGGGTTCATGAATTCTTGAATTTAACTTGATCCCCTAGGGTTTTGTTCTTGAGAGACTTTGAGAGATAGTGAGTGTATTTTTCTTAATGAGGGATAAATCTTGTGTTTTAGGGCTGAATAGGGGTGGAAAAATAACCCAATTACCTAAGGATGCAACTATTTAATGACTAAAAATTGATCCAGCAACACATCGCATCGATTTCATCAATGCGATGCCTAATGCGCCATGTCAAGTTCACGTTGGTTTACTGGAATTATACTGAAGCTAGGAGAAAGATTATCTATCAACGCGATGTATGATGCGACGCGTCCAGATCACATCGACTCACTGTTTTGGTCACTCGAACATGGTCTAAACGAGTTCTGAAAAATTTTAAACTTGTATGAAAAGACCTAATGATATTCCTGATCTTGAATCAACTTAAAGATCTATACTTTAAGGTCATGAGAGTCATGAAATAGAGTTGCCAACTTACGAAGGCTAAAATAACACTAAGTCTAAGCACTTTGATAGAATTTTCTAAGTCTGGGACCCCTCTTTAAGCTCTAAGAGACTGAGTTAGGCTTAGAATTAAGTAGACTCAATATTAGTCCAGCCTAGTTTAGTACTCAGTTCAAACCTCAGTAAACTCAGTCAGTTAACAGAATTCAGTAGTGTTCCATCAATTAATGGAACTCAGTGAACTTGGTTCAGTTCTGTTAAATAGTATGATCAGTAACAGTTTAGTCCAACCTAGAATAGTTAAAAATTTAGTCCAGTGTCTATTCAGTTGGGAGTAGGATTCAACATTGAGTGAAACCAAGGATGGGGACTCACCTACCAGTAGAGGGTGTGATCCTTAGAAGCAGTCCTTGTGTTCTAAAACTACATAGCCAGTGTAGGTTGAGATATCAACCTTTTTGTTGAGGGTTGATGATGTGATATACTTGCTAGTTGAGGGAACCACCATTCTCATTTAGAGCACCTGCCAGATGAGGGTGACTCAATTTGTCTTTACTTGTGGCATGGTATTGACACCCTTCTAACTGGGGTTATAGGCTGGACCCAAATCTATTCAGACAGGGGCATGTCAGTTAGATGATTACCTCCCACAGTATTAGAATCATATTCAGTCTCAGTATAGAACTTAGTTCAGTTTTACATATTCAAAACTATCAGACACAGTCACTCAGCTCAGTATGGAACTCAACATAGTTCAAAAGAATCAAGATTGTTAGACACAGTTGCTCAATTATCAGTAAATTAGTATTAGTAATTTTAGATATTAATTAATTATTATTTATACTTAGTATTCAATGTTGTCACAATCTCAGTTACAATTTGCGTATTCATGCATGTACTCTCATTCAGTTATACTCATGCCATTCAGTCAGTATTGTTCATGCATATGAACCCATGCATTTCAGCCTACCTCACTTAGCATACCAGTACATTCAAAGTACTAACTCATACTTTCTTTTTACGCTATGATGTTTTATATCATAGGTTCAGACACACGGGCTCCTGATCATACTTAGCAGTTTAGAATTTCAATAGTCAAAGTTAGTTGTGAGTCCTCATAGTTCGAGGACATGATTATTATTTTAGTATTTTAGTTTATTTCAGTAGTCGGAGTTAGTTGGGGACTTTTCCCATCAACTCTATGGTTAGACAGTAGAGGCTTTTTAGAGTATTTCAAATAGCATTTTCAATATCCAGTATTGATATTCAGGTTTTATTTTAGTATTGAACCTTATGGTAGATTTTCTTCTAATTTTTGTATATTATTATTTAGTTATTACAGCAGGTACTAGTCATGGGTTAGCTTGTTGTCCTTCGAGATTATGAGCACCGTGTAGCGTTCGGGGTACAGACTCGGGGCTTTACAAACTAGGTATCAGAGATAGGTTCAATAGAGTTCTAGGAAGTCTGAAAGCCGCATCTAGTAGAGTCTTGTGCATAGCTGTGTAGTGCGCCACACTTATGGGCAGGAGGCTATGAGATATTTTAGGAAAAGTTTCCCTTCTTTCAATATTCATGTCGTGCGGGTGAGCATGAGCTTAAGTTAAAATATCAGTGTAATTCATCACTTCCTTATACTTATAGGACATGTCTTCCAAAGAAGCTAATGAAAGAAGTGATGAAAATCAGTCAGCCCTTCTGCCCGTTCAGGCAGATCCCCTGAATGAGCATATTTCTCACGATGAAATTAGAGCTACTTTCACTACCTTAGCTTATTTAGTAGTTTTTTAGAATAATCAAATAGCTATGATCCTATCTAGGCTTATGTCTCATACTCCACAAAGTGAGAAGGAGAGGCGTATGAATAAGGGGAGGAAGAATAAGAGGGCTAAAATATCTAGGCCAAAGAGTGGCCGAACAAATCCTCTTGACCAGAAGTGTAGTAGGAACCACTAGGGTTTCTGCAGAGCTGGAAGTGATTATGTGTTTCAGGTATGGCAACCCAGGTTACAGAGTCAGATATTATCCCCAGTCAGGTACCCAGGGTCATTATAACCGTCCCCCAGCTCAATCCGTTCGCTCGAATCAGTAGGGTGCCACTTCCAGTGCCACTAATAGGCAACGCCAAAATAGACTCTATGTACTTTAGTCCCCATATGATCAGGAAAGTTCTCCTAATGTGGTCACTGGTACATTACAAGTTTTCCATTTATATATTTATGGTTTGCTAGATCCACGAGCTTCTCTATCCTTTGTTACTCCCCATATAGATGTTGACTTTAGAGTCAGTGCCAAAATTCTAGCAGGGCCTTTCTCAGTCTTTACCCAAGTGGGTAAATCTATCATAGCCCAACGGGTATATAGGAACTGTCCGATTATGGTATCTCAGAAATTCACTTCAACAGACTTAGTCTAATTAGAGATGACCGATTTAAATGTCATTCTCAGCATAGATTGAATTCATTCCTAATATACCTCAGTCGACTACAGAAATAGAATTGTTCAGTTTTAGTTTCCAAATGTGCCCATCCTAGAGTGGAGGGGTAGTACTTCAGCACTGAGGGATCAACTTGTTTCCTACCTAAGGTCAAGAAAAATTATATCTATGGGGTGTGTCTACCATATCATTCGAGTCCAAGACTTTAATTTAGAAAACCCTAATATTGAATCAGTGTCAGTAGTATATGAATTCCCAAATGTGTTTCTCGAAGATCTTTTCAGAGTTCCTCTCAAAAGAGAAATTGACTTCGGAATAAATCTTCCTCCAGACGCTCAACCTATATCTATTCCGCCATATAGAATGGATTTAGTAGAACTTAATGAGTTAAAAGAAAAGTTGAAGAATCTCTTAGATAAGGGATTCATTAGACCCAGAGTATCCCTGTAGGGTGCACCAAGCCTATTTGTGCGTAAGAAAGACGATTCTCTCAGAATGTGTATAGACTACCATCAGATAAATAAAGTCTTGGTCAAGGACAAGTATCTACTTCCCAAAATCAATGACATTCTTGTCTATTTCCATAGCAAAAATGATCACACAGATCATCTCTGAACTGTATTTCAGACTCTCTAAACTCATCAGTTATTATGATATCTATTCATGTCTTGCATATCAGCTCTATGATCATAGATCATATTCAAGCACGTTATCAAAAATCATGTACACTTACAGTTCATAGTATAAGGAATTCTAGTCCACTCAGTGTTACGAACCATGTTCCATGAATACAGAAAACTTCAGACTCAGGTTATGTAGCTCATGACTCATGTACTCATGTTATGCTTTACAGTATGCTCAGTTCCCATAAGCCATGTTACACTACTAGTGGTTGGCTAAATTCAGATTACATCATGCATACTCTCAGTTTAGATTTTTTGATAAATCCATGGTGTTGATATTCTATTCCTCCAGCCTTAGTTAAGTGTCGAGCTTGGTATAGTATTCCTACATACGCCAGGTCCTCATATTTTAACCCTTCAGTGGACTCTTTTTACAAAATGATGTAGTGATGAGAAATTGCTTAGATGGGAGAGAGTAAGTGCTTTATAATAAGGAAATATTTTTGCATGCTTGTCTTACATGAGGATATAGCTATGACGATAGGATTGAATGTCAGGGTACTGTGCAAGTAAATGGATAGCAAGGAGTTGTATTTAGTTGCTGAAGGGGGAAATAAAAATTTTTAATGAGATGAGAAGTTGAGAATATGCAGAGTGTGAGTGTCTATTCAGATCATCGTTTTATGTTATTCTCTATCACGTAATCAAAACCCAGTATTCAGTCCCAGTTACAATCTCAATTACCATCTCAGTCCCAATAATCAAATCAGTAACTCAGTCCAGTTTTAAATTTGCTTGACCATAGAGTACAATTATCAATTATTCAGTTATCAGTATTTCAGTACCTCAGTTTAAAAACTATTTTAGAATTATGTTATACACTGGTCTTGCATTCTTAGATAATATAGTTTTCACAAATTCATGTTTAATTATCTCATGTTACTCAATCAGTCCTTTCCTCATATGCATAATACTCTATAGTTCTAGTCCAGTTATTTAGGCTAAGTACAGTTTAGTCTTGCATAACCAGTATTCAGCTATCATCCATTCAGTTAATCAGACAAGTTAGTATGTTTATGTATTCGTGCTCAACACCCATGTGAATATTTTCATTAGTCTCAGGTGAAGTGTCGTAATGAGGTTAGGAGTATTGTTGAGAAAGTATTCGAGGCATATGTCTAATCTTTAAAATTTATAGTTGAAATGCAAAAAGTCTTAGTCACTCTATCTTAGATGATGATTCATAGGCCTCGCCTCATATTACAAAATCTTGCTAGTATGTGGTTCCTTATTCAAATGTCTTATTCAGCCATGCCAAGATTCCTTGCTCCCTAAGGTCACTAAAACTCTATAGAAAGAGTGTCAAGGAAATTCTCCTGTCGAGTATGAGTTTTCAACATGAGTTAGGCCGTAAAGCCACTAGTTTAATTTAGTAGTCAGGCGGACAAGTTTGTATGGTTTGGTTTCCATATTTCCATCTAGTCGCACTGTATAAATGTCTCTTGAATATAATTATTCCAAGATGGGGCAACCAGGTAGTGCGTGTTCAACTCAGTTCATGTATCATGCCTCAGTTTCTGATCCCAGATATTCAGTCATGAATCAGTTCATAGGTTTCCTGAGCATCGTCCCAGCTTCTCCTCAGTATCTCATCCCAGTTAATATTCTTCGAGGGACATAATGTCCCAAGGGGGAGATATGCTACAAAGTCACCAAGATTTCTTGACCTAAACCTTCCATTTTATCTTCACGTAATGAATTCAGTTTGGAGTAGGGGGTACTCATAAATTGACCCTCGAGTCCCAATCATAGCCGTATGCTATGTATCCATGGGTTTAGTACAGTTTATGATATTCAACTCATGTCTCATATTTTAGGCTCAATTATGATCTCATGTTTCTATTCATGCGTGTTCAGTAAAGGATCTCGAGCTTGAGATCAAAAATTTTATATTCTTGAAAATCTCTCCCATGAAGAGAGTGAAGAGATTCTGCAAGAAGGGGAAACTCAGTCTCCGATATATTGGTCCTTGCCAAAATTCTCAGTCATTTCAGAAAGGTAGCTTACGAGATCAAGTTGCCTTCAGAGTTTGCTTTAGTTTATATAGTGTTTCATGTCTCCTTGCTTAAGAAGTGCATAAGCGACCCAGTAGTTGTAGTCCCTATTGAGGGTCTAAATATTCAGAACAATCTCTCTTACAAAGAGGTCCCAGTCAAAATCCTTGACTATCAGATTCATAGACTGAGGAACAAAGAAGTCCCTCTAGTCAAAGTTCATTGGCGGAACCAGTCAGTTGAGGGAGCTACTTAGGAAGCAGAAGCAGATATGCAGACTAAGTACCCTCACCTTTTCTTTGCAAACTTGGACTCAGCCGAAGGTAATAGTTTTCCCTTCAACTTACTCAGTTCCATACCCAGAGTTCCCTCACAAACTTGGTATCAGTTACCATTACATATTCAGTCATGCATTCACAAGTCAGTTCAGTTATGTATTCATGCATCAGATATGCATATTCAGCATGAGAAACTAAGCTTATCAGTAATTCCAGTCATGCATTGATGAATCATGTTCAACCAAGTATTCATGCATCAGATGTGCATGTTCAGTATGATAATTCAGTATATCAGTAATTTTAACATGAAATCATACTTCAGTTGTGCATGTCCGGTGTCTAAATCTAGTCTATCAGTATTCTCTACTCAGTCAGCCTCATTCGAGGATGAATAATCCCAATGAGGAGATATTGTAAGACCCCACAAAATTCTAAGCCTAACTCAGTCTCTTTGAGCTTAAAGAGGGGTCCCAGACATAGAAAATTCTAGCTAAGTGTTAGACTTAGTGTTATTTTAGCCTTTGTAAGTTGGAAACTCTATTTCACAACTTTTATAAACTTAAAGTGTCGATATTTAGGTTGATTCATGATCAGGAACGTCATTAAGTGTGCGTAGAGAGATAATTTTTCCCCCAGATTTAGTATAATTCTAGTGAACCAATGAGAACTCGATGCGGCAAGTTAGGCATCGTGTTGATGCCATCGACGCGGCGTGTTGGTCTGCGCGTCGCTGGATCAATTTTAAGTCATTAAACAAGCTTAGGGGTAATTGGGTTATTTTCCCACTCCTATTCATCCCTAAAAAAGATTCAGCCCTCATTAAGTAAAATACACCTACTTTCTCTCAAAATCACTCAAGAACAAAACCCTAGAGGGATCAATTTCAATTCAAAAACTCAAAAATCCACCACCAATCTCTCAGAATTCAAGCTTTAAGGTATGCTAAGTGTTCATCCAAGGGTTCCTTTCACCCTTGGAGTCCAAGAAATATTTATAAAGCTGTGAGTAAATTGATTTCATGATTTTCATAACTGAATTCAATTGTATTCATGATTATAATGTTGATTGGGTTTCTAATCTAGGATTAAGTGCCAGATTTATGTAAATCAATTATTATGTATGTAGTATCATGTGCATTCATGTTAAATCCTTGAAATTGTGAACTTGGTCTTGAAATTGTGACGCTCATGTATTGATTAGTACTAGCATGGCTTTCTATCTCCCCAGGCAGATGCTCAGTTGGAGCGGACTATTCTTCTTTTAGAGGATATGCTCTGCTCAACTATCATGGAATTTAGAGGTCATAGGAGTAACATTTAGACTTAGTGGAGTTTATATATAATATTAGTTATATTTTAAGCATTGAGCACCTTTCGAGGCATTGTATGGTAGATGTTATCTTTTGTCCCCATGTGGGTGATGTGTGAGCAAAAGCTAACACATTAAATTTTTTTAGCTCAAAATAATTGTGAATTCTGAAACAAATCTTGTTGTTTTGATGTGTTTGCTCATGATATTGCAGAAAAAAGCTAAAGAAATGAAAATAAACAATAATGGAGCAAAGAGTTAAAAATCTAAGCAAAATAGAAGAAAACATGGCTGACGACCTCCGTGATAAGTCATTAGCCTCGTGATAGTCTATCAGTATTGACGTCAGCCTTAACCAGGGATTAGTAGTTTGAGGAGCAGTTCTGACAACGCCGGTGATGTGGCATCAAAGTCATGAAAAGGCATCCAGAATAGCGTCAGCCTTAAGCAGAAAGTTAGCATGGGAAGAAGATATCTGACGATGTTGGTGATACACTGTCAGATCCCTGATGTGGCATCAGCCACATCGTCAGCCTAAGATATAACCTGAAGGCAACTGAAGCCTCTCCGACGCCATCTATGATAGGGCGTCAACTTCTTAATGCGGCGTCAGCCTGGGCGTCACCTATTCCGAACAATTTTATTAATCTTGTTATGTTATTTCCTTAATTAGTCTTTAGTATAAATAACATCTTTGAGGGTTTTTGAATTATTCATAATTCATCTATCTGAACAATTTTACTGAGGGGCAGAAAATGAGAGAAACCTGTCATTGAGGGTTCCTAACATTCTTGTAAACATCTTCCATTTGAAGATTGATTGAGGGTATGATTTATTACTTATTCTTGATTATGAATTCAATACATATACTTGATCTTTGTATCATGAATAGCTAATTTTCTTTACTTGAGTTATGGGAACCTTGATGTGAATACAAATTTGGGTTGTGAATCTAATGTATGTCCATAGGAAATTGATTTTGTATAAACCCTTCTTTATTTTAAAGATCTTTCTTGGATGCAACTTAATAGAGTCAACACTACAAACATCCCTTGTCTGAGAGGAAAGTGTTTGTTAGGTTACTTCAATGAAACAATCACTTGTCTGAGAGGAAAGTGCTTGTCGAGCAATGTAACGATCTCTTTTAGTTGTAACTTGAAAGGTGATCCAAGAACATCACTTGTCCGAGAGGAAAGTGTATATGGGAAAAGAAGGAGTTTACATGGACTCAAAAGATTTTAATCTTTAGTTTAATGGCAAATGCCTTAACCGAATTTGCCTACATGAGAACAAAGTTGAATAGCAAACACATCCTTTAAGTTTGACAGAATTAACGGATACACTACCTATTGAGGTCGAGAGACGAATGGGTAAATAATAGGATTCAACTCTTCTTGCAATTGAAATGTCAATTGGAACTCTAAAGTGATTTGCAACCTAAGCATTTAGTGCTTTTTAGCTTAAAATAATTGTGAATTCCGAAGAAACTCTTGTTGTTTTGATGTGTTTGCTCATGATATTACAAAAAAAAGCTGAAGAAATGAGAATAAACAAAAATTGAGCAAAAGATATGAAAATCTTAGCAAAATAGAAGAAAACATGGATGACGACCTCTGTGATAAGTTGTCAGCCTTGTGATAGCCTATCAGCATTGGAGTCAGCCTTAACCAGGGAGTTATAGTTTGATAAGCAGTTCTGACGACGCCAGTGATGTGGCGTCAAAGTCGTGATATGGCGTCAAGATTGACATCAGCCTTAAGCAGAAAGTTAGCATGGGAAGAAGATATCTGACGATGTTGGTGATATGCCCTTAGAACCTTGATGCAGCGTTAGCTACATTATCAGCCTAAGATAGATCCTGAAGGCAACTGAAGCCTTTCTGATACCATCCGTGATAGGGCGTCAAATTCTTGATGCGGCGTCAGCCTAGGCATCACATATTCCAAACAAATTTATTAATTTTGTTAATTTATTTCCTTAGTTAGGCTTTATTATAAATAGCATCTTTTAGGGTTTTTGATTTATTCATAATTTATCAATCTGAAAAATTTTACTGGGGGCGGAAAAGGAGAGAAACCTCTCATTGAGGGTTCCTAACATTCTTGTAAACATCTTCCATTTGAAGATTGATTGTGGGTATGCTTTATTACTTATTCTTGAATATGAATTCAATACATATTGTTGATCTTTGTATCATGAATAACTAATTTGTTTACTTGAGTTATGGAAACCTTGATGTGAATACTAATTTGGGTTATGAATCTAATGTATGTCCATAAAAAATTGATGTTGTATGAACCCTTCTTTATTTTAATGATCTTTCTCGGTTGCAACTTAATAGAGTCAGCACTACAAACATTTTTTGTCTAAGAGAAAAGTGTTTGTTAGGTTACTTCAATAAAACAATCACTTGTCCAAGAGGAAAGTGCTTGTTGAGCAATGTAACGATCTCTCTTAGTTGCAACTTGAAAGGTGAGCCCAAGAACATCACTTGTCCGAGAGAAAAGTGTATGTCAAAAAAGAAAGTGTTTATGTGGACTCGAAAGATTTTAATCTTTAGTTTAATGGCAAATGCCTTAACCTGATTTGCGTAAATGAGAACATAGTTGAATAACCAACACATCCTTTAAGTTTGAGAGAATTGACGGATACACTACCTACTGAGTTCGTGAGACGAATGGGTAAATAATAGGATTCAACTCTTCTTGCAATTGAAGTGTCAATTGGAACTCTAAAGTGATTTGCAACCCAACCTATGTAAGCATCTTGGTAACTATAACTCTAGTGTCCCATTACATTGTTAAATCAAAGTGTTTATCAACTTTTGTTTAACCATTTAGAAAACCCCAAATTTTATCTTTTTCTATCATTTCTTTAAATTCAACTTGTAGCTGTTGTTTCAAATTAGTTTGATCTCCAGTCACATTGTTCCTCGTGGATTCAACCCCGACTCCAAAGTTGGGTAAATATATTGACGACAACCGCCTTGCACTTATTTGTGGTATAAGTTGAGCGTTATAAAAAATTGTGCTGTTGCCGGGGAACAATTTGGCGTACTGAGTTAGTTTGGAATTTTAGCCTACTTGGTTGAATTAAAACTTGTAAATATTTATTTTTAGTTTTCGTTTATTTCTTGTGTTAGGTAGATTTTTTATTCTAATTTACTTATTACTATGGTATCTTGGAATGAACATGAGTTTGGTGGTTGGAAATCGTATCTTGATGATCCATGTCCATATTGTGATGGACCTCACTTTGGGCAAGATTGTAAATATGCTCCTCAGAGAGAGATGTGTGCACCATCTCCAGCCTACTAGGAGTATAATTGTTCTTTATGTGGTGGTCAAGATGGACATTGGAGTGATTGCCAAAATGCCCCTTCCCCCTATTGCGCTAACCGAGGTTTTAGTTCTTTTTATGAGTATGATAGGTCTAATGGCCAAGAAAAGAAGAACGAAGCACTGGAAAGAGTGACATTAAAGCTATTCTTCAACTAATGTTGGGTCGTACAGACACTACGAATGATACCATACATGACATATGTCAAGACATTAGGGCATTTAATAAGGGAAGAGAAAGGATAGAAGAGATGGATATCGAGGTCAATCATCCAAAACACTTTTCTACATCATGGTTAGATGATATCTTATCTATGGAATCATTTAACATGATGGATGAGTGTGAATATGAGGAGCTAGAACCCCATATCGATGTTGTTCTTGGTGTTAAGCAGACCTTGGAGATTTCCCAACCAACCGAACCAACCATGAGGGATGATGTCAAGATTGAGGAAATGGTGCTAGAGGAAAAAGAAGAAACCAAGACAATCTCTTATGAAGACTCTAGCCCAATTCAAAGTGAAAATATTGAGAAGATAAATAAAAGTGAGTGTATAAAGGATAGTGTAAATTTTGACATAGGATTTGTTGGGCCACACTCGAAGCATTTTTCCACATTATGTTTAGATGATATCTTGTCTGTGGAATCATCTAAACTAGTGGAAGATTGTGAAGATGAGGAACAAGAATCCTATATTCTTTATTTTACACTTGATAAACAACATAAAAATACACCTAACTTTAAGGTCGAGTTTTTTACCATGTATCATTCATTACCTTCTTAATCTTTGTACCACATCCCTATGAGTGAGGCAATAAGATGGACTCTAAGTTAAGGCAAGAAGATGGACTCTAAGTTAGGGTTAAAATTCATATCCTCAAGGTGGAGGAAAAAGCTGAGTTAGGTCGTGCCGCGACGTTAAACTAGGCGCTTCTTGGGAGGCAACCCAAGGTAATTTATTTTTTGTATTCATATTATGTGATTGACATCAGATCTTCGCCCCCATGGTTCCACAAGTACGTTTCTAACTCTCTTATTTTGATTTGACATGTTGGGAACAATGCATGACATTAAGTTGAGGGTGGGGCTACTTATGGGTGTTGATGTCCTCCTGGGGTTTTTGTTGCCATGCCTCTTTTCCCCAGAGTGTTGTTCCTAGTAGAGCCGGCATGTTTAGGCATATTATGTTTGTTTTGTGATGTGTTGTAGTTAACTTGAGAAAAATAAGTATCTAGAGCAGTTGACATATTTTTGTTGATTTTTAAGACTGATAAACACCTCTCCATTGGTCTATTTTTTAACTATGTGATATGTATTTATATGTGGCTACTGTGAATCTTTTTATGGCATTAGTACTAGGGACACGATAATCACTGCTAACAATTGCATGAACCGAATGGGTAGCAGCTTGTGATGTACCATTGTGCCATGTGTATGTGAGGTCTTATTCAATTCCCTGTGTATGTTGAATCTAGAACTTGCCCGGTTAGTCTTACCTTGGTTGAAAGATAGGGGTTAGGAAAGGATCATAGACCGTTTTGATTTTGAAGTCACATTTTTGCCTAAATAACCTTCCATGTATGCATGATATCTCTTAATCCCTACTTTGAGCCTGAATTGACCATTTCTTTCTATGAAACCTATGACTTTCCCGTTTAGATAATAATAAACTTGTTTTGGCCCAGGTCCTCCTTGGACACTGTGCACCTAGACTTAGGTAAACAACCTAAGTTGAGGGTGGCTATAATAGGGGTACATGATGTAAATTGGGTATGAAGAAAGGTAGAGTAAAAGGAAAAGAATAAGTGAAAAAGAATAAAAAGCTGGGTGATGTGCAAGAAGAATAAGAAAAGAAAAAGAATGAAAAAGAAAAGCCACATCCATCATGAATAATATCCGATCAAGAAAAGGAGAACAAGAAAAAAAAGGTTAATGAGTGAACCCTAAAAGTTAAGGTAGTGCCAATGAGGCTTAGTCACTCTAAATTCCATTGAATGTCATACCAACCCTTAGCCTACATTACTAGCCAAAGAAAAGACCTATAGTGATCCTAACTTATCTGTCTGGATACCTTGGTAATGAAAATAAGGGAAAACATAAGGTATTTGACATGCATTGATTGGAATTTCTTTCTAAGAGTGAGTGTCTGTTGACCATCCCCACATTGGCATGCTTGAGTTCATATATGAGTGAGGAGGGACTTCTTTGTTGTAAAGGCACATCGGTTGTATTGCTAGCTATTTCCTTGTTTAGGTAGTGTAACTTATACATATGCATGGTTATTGTTGCTGAATTAATGCCATATCTTGACTCCTTTGGGTCACATTGTTAATCTTCATGGATATGCACAATTGGATTTATAAGTAATTGAACGTGGAGAGTGGCATGAGTTTTGAGCTAAACTTGATAATCAACTGTGATAGGTATCTTATGTGTCTCTATTTTAAGCATCGTAGTATGGTGTTATGTAGTTGCTTGAGAACAAGCAATTGTTGTAAGTTGAGGGTGTTGATGTGTGAGCAAAAGATAACACATTTAATGCTTTTTAGCTCAAAATAATTGTGAATTCTGAAGCAACTCTTGTTGTTTTGATGTGTTTCCTCATGATATTGCAGAAAAAGGCTGAAGAAATGAGAATAAACAATAATGGAGCAAAAGAGTTGAAAATCTAAGCAAAATAGAAGAAAACATGGCTGACAAACTCTGTGATAAGTCGTCAGCCTCATGATAGCCTATTAGCATTGGCGTCAGCCTTAACCAGGGATTTGCAGTTTGAGGAGTAGTTCTGACGATGTCGGTGATGTGGCGTCAAAGTTGTGATAAGCCATCAAGAATGACATCAGCCTTAAGAAGAAAGTTAGCATGGGAAGAAGATATCTGATGACATTTGTGATACGCTGTCAGATTCCTGACGCGGCATCAGCCACATCGTCATCCTTAGACAGAACCTGAAGGCAACTGAAGCCTCTCTAACACCATCCGTGATAGGGTGTCAACTTCTTGATGTGGCATCATCCTGGGCGTCACCTATTTCGAACAATTTTATTAATTTTTTAAAATTTATTTCCTTAATTAGGTTTTAGTATAAATAGCATCTTTTAGGGTTTTTGATTTATTCATAATTCATCAATTTGAACAATTTTACTGGGGGGCGGAAAAGGAGAGAAACCTCTCATTGAGGGTTCCTAACATTCTTGTGGGTATGATTTATTACTTATTCATGATTATGAATTCAATACATATTGTTGATCTTTGTATCATGAATAGCTAATTTTATTTACTTGAGTTATGGGAACCTTGATGTGAATACTAATTGGGGTTGTGAATCTAATGTATGTCCATAAGAAATTGATGTTGTATAAACCCTTCTTTATTTTAATGATCTTTCTTTGCTGAAACTTAATAGAGTTAGCACTACAAATATCACTTGTCTGAGAGGAAAGTGTTTGTTAGGTTACTTCTATGAAATAATTACTTTCTCCGACAGGAAAGTACTTGTCGAGCAATGTAACGATCTCTCTTAGTTACAACTTGAAAGGTGAGCCCAAGAACATCACTTGTCCGAGAAGAAAGTGTATATGGGAAAAAAAGTGTTTATGTGGACTCGAAAGATTTTAATCTTTAGTTTAATGGCAAATGCCTTAACCTGATTTGCATAAATGAGAACATAGTTGAATAACCAACACATCCTTTAAGTTTGAGAGAATTAACGGATACACTACCTACTGAGTTCGTGAGACGAATGGGTAAATAATAGGATTCAACTCTTCTTGCAATTGAAGTGTCAATTGGAACTCTAAAGTGATTTGCAACCCAACCTATGTAAGCATCTTGGTAACTATAACTCTAGTGTCCCATAACATTGTTAAATCGAAGTGTTTATCAACTTTTGTTTAACCATTAAAACCCTCAAATTTTATCTTTGTCTATCATTTCTTTAAATTCAACTTGTAGATGTAGTTTCAAATTAGTTTGATCGCCAGTCACATTGTTCCTCGTGGATTGGACCCCGACTCTGAAGTTGGGTAAATATATTGACGATGACCACCTTGCACTTATATGAGGTATAAGTTGAGCGTTATCAAAAATGGCGCCGTTGTCGGGGAACAATTTGGCGTATTGAGTTAGTTTGGAATTTTAGCCCACTTGCTTGAATTCAAACTTGTAAATATTTATTTTTAGTTTTCTTTTATTTCTCGTGTTAGGTAGATTTTTTTTTCTAATTTACTTATTACTATGGCATCTTGGAATGAACATGAGTTTGGTGGTTGGAAATCGTATCTTGATGATCCATGTCCATATTGTGATGGACCTCACTTTTGGCAAGATTGTAAATATGCTCCTCGGAGAGAGATGTGTGCACCATCTCCAGCCTACTGGGAGTATAATTGTTCTTTATGTGGTGGTCAAGATGGACGTTGGAGTGATTGACCAAATGCACCTTTCCCCTATTGCGCCAACCCAGGTTCTAGTTCTTCTTATAAGTATGATAGGTCTTATGGTCAAGAAAAGGAAGAACGAAGCACTGGAAAGAGTGACATTGAAGCTATGCTTCAACTAATGTTAGATCGTACAGACACTACGAATGATACCATACGTGACATATGTCAAGACATTATGGCATCTAACTAGGGAAGAGAAATGATAGAAGAGATGGATATCGAGTTCAATCATCCAAAATACTTTTCTATGTTATGATTAGATGATATCTTATCTGTAGAATCATTTAACATAATGGATGAGTGTGAAGATGAGGAGAAAGAATCCTATATCGATGTTGTGCTTGATGTTGAACAGACCTTGGAGATTTCCTAACCAACCGAACCAACCAGGAGGGATGATGCCAAGATTGAGGAAATGGTGCTAGAGGAAAAAGAAGAAACCAAGCCAATCTCTTATGAAGACTCTACCCCAATTCGAAGTAAAAATGTTGGGCAGATGAATAAAAGTGAGTGTGTAGAGGATAGTGTAAATTTTGACGTAGGATTTATTGGGTCACACTCGAAGCATTTTTCCATATTATGTTTAGATGATATCTTGTCTGTGGAATCATCTAAACTAGTGGAAGACTATGAAGATGAGGAAAAAGAATCCTCTATTCTTTATTTTACACTTGATAAACAACATTAAAACACACCTCACTTTAAGGTCGAGTTTTTTACCATGCATCATTCATTACTCGGCTTCTTAATCTTTGTACCACCTCCCTATGAGCGAGGCAAGAAGATGGACTCTAAGTTGGGGGTGAAATTCATATCCTCAAGGTGGAGGAAAAAGCTTAGTTGGGTCATGCCGCGACGTTAAACTAGGCGCTTCTTGGGAGGCAACCCAAGGTAATTTGTTGTTTGTATTCGTATTATGTGATTGACATCAAATCTTCGCACCCATGGTGCCACAGGTATGTTTCTAACTCTCTTATTTTGCTTTGACGTGTTGGGAACAATGCATGATGTTAAGTTGAGGATGGGGCTACTTGTGGGTGTTGATGTCCTCCTGGGGTTTTTGTTGTCGTGCCTCTTTTCCCCAGAGTGTTGTTCCTAGTAGAGCCGACATGTTTAGGCGTATTATGTTTGTTTTGTGATGTGTTGTGGTTAACTGGAGAAGAATAAGTATCTAGAGCAGTTGACATATTTTTGTTGATTCTTAAGACTGATAAACACCTCTCCGTTGGTTTGTTTTATAACTATGTGATATGCCTTTATATGTGGCTACTGTGAATCTTTTTATGGCATTAGTACTAGGGACACGATAATCGCTGCTAACAATTGTATGAACTGAATGTGTAGTAACTTGTGATGTACCATTGTGCCATGTGTGTGTAAGGTCTTACTCAATTCCCTATGTGTGTTGAATCTAGAACTTTCCTGGTTAGTCTTACCTTGGTTTAAAGATAGGGTTTAGGAAACGACCATAGGCCGTTTTGATTTTGAAGTCATTTTTTGCCTAAATAACCTTCCATGTATGTATGATATCTCTTGATCCCTATATTGAGCCTGAATTGACCATTTCTTTCTATGACACTTATCACCTTCCCGTTAAGATCATAATGAACCTATTTTGGCCCTGGTCCTCCTTGGACACTGTGCACCTAAACTTAGGTAAAAAACCTAAGTTGAGGGTGTCTATCATAGGGGTGCGTGATGTAAACTGGGTATGAAGAAAGGTAGAATAAAAGGAAAAGAATAAGTGAAAAAGAATAAAAAGCTGGGTGGTGTGAAAGAAGAATAAGAAAAGAAAAAGAATGAAAAAGAAAATCCACATCCATCCTAAATAATATGTGATCAAGAAAAAGAGAAAAAGAAAAACAAGGTTAATAAATGAACCCCAAAAGTTAAGGTAGTTCCAAGGAGGCTTAGTCACTCTAAATTCCATTGAATATCATACTATCTCTTAGCCTACATTACAAGCCGAAGAAAAGACATATAGTGAACCTAACTTATCTGTCTGGACACCTTGGTAATGAAAATAAGGGCAAGCATATGGTATTTGACATGCATTGATTGGAATTTCTTTCTGAGAGTGAGTGTCTCTTGATCTTCCCCACATTGACATGCTTGAGTTCATATATGAGTTAGGAGGGAATTTTTGTTGTAAGGGAACATCGGTTGCATTGCTAGCTGTTTACTTGTTTGGGTAGTGTAACTTGTACATATGCATGGTTATTGTTGCTGAATTAATGCCATATCTTGACTCCTTTAGGTCACTTTGTTAATCTTCATGGATATGCACAGTTGGATTTATAAGTAATTTAACGTGGAGAGTGGCATGAGTTTTGAGCTAAACTTGATAATCAACTGTGATAGGTATCTTATGTGTCTTTTGGTTAAGCATCGTAGTATGGTGTTATGTAGTTGCATGAGGACAGGAAATTGTTTTAAGTTGAGGGTCTTGATGTGTGAGCAAAAGCTAACACATTTAATGCTTTTTAGCTCAAAATAATTGTGAATTCTGAAACAACTGTTGTTTTGATGTGTTTGCTCACGATATTGCAGAAAAAGGCTGAAGAAATGAGAATAAACAATAATGGAGCAAAAGAGTTGAAAATCTAAGCAAAATAGAAGAAAACATGGCTGATGACCTTCGTGATGAGTCGTCAACCTCGTGATAGCCTATCAGCATTGGCGTCAACCTTAACCAGGGAGTTGCAGTTTGACGAGCAGTTCTGATGATGCCGGTGATGTGGTATCAAAGTCGTGATAAGGTGTTAAGAATGGCGTCAGCCTTAAGCAGAAAGTTATCATGGGAATAAGATATCTGAAGACATTGGTGATACGCCGTCAGATCCCTAACGTGGCCTCAGCCACATCATCAGCCTAAGACAGAACCTGAAGGCAACTGAAGCCTCTCTAATGCCATCCGTGATAGGGCGTCAACTTCTTGATGCAGCGTCAGCCTGGGCATCACCTATTCTGAACAATTTTATTAATTTTGTTATTTTATTTCCTTAATTAGGTTTTAGTATAAATAGCATCTTTTAGGGTTTTTGATTTATTCATAATTCATCCATCTGAACAATTTTACTGGGGGGCGGAAAAGAGAAAAACCTCTCATTGAGGGTTCCTAACATTCTTGTAAACATCTTCCATTTAAAGATTGATTGTGGGTATGATTTATTACTTATTCTTGATTCTAAATTCAATACATATTGTTGATCTTTGTATCATGAATTGCTAATTTTCTTTACTTGTGTTATGGGAACCTTTATTTGAATACTAATTTGGGTTGTGAATCTAATGTATGTCCATAAGAAATTGATGTTGTATAAACCCTTCTTTATTTTAATGATCTTTCTTGGCTGCAACTTAATAGAGTCAGCACTACAAACATCACTTGTCTGAGAGAAAAGTGTTTGTTAGGTTACTTCAATGAAACAATCACTTGTCCGAGAGGAAAGTGCTTGTTGAGAAATGTAACGATCTCTCTTAGTTGCAACTTGAAAGGTGAGCCCAAGAACATCACTTGTCCAAGAGGAAAGTGTATATGGGAAAAGAAAGAGTTTACGTGGACTCGAAAGATTTTAATCTTTAGTTTAATGGCAAATGCCTTAACCGGATTTGCCTACTTGAGAACATAGTTGAATAACAAACACATCCTTTAAGTTCGAGATAATTAACGGATACACTTCCTACTGAGGTCGAGAGACGAATGGGTAAATAATAGGATTCAACTCTTCTTGCAATTGAAGTTTCAATTGGAACTCTAAAGTGATTCGCAACCCAACCTATGTAAGCATCTTGGTAACCATAACTCTTAGTGTCCCATAACATTGTTAAATCGAAGTGTATATCAACTTTTGTTTAACAATTTACAAACCCCCAAATTTTATCTTTTTCTATCATTTGTTTAAATTCAACTTGTAGCTGTAGTTTCAAATTAGTTTGATCGCCAGTCACATTGTTTCTTGTGGATTGGACCCCGACTCTGAAGTTGGGTAAATATATTGACGACGACCGCCTTGCACTTATTTGAGGTGTAAGTTAAGCGTTATCAATTGGCACACAAGTGTATGTGGTGCTCCCAAGTAATATAGAGGCCTTTTAAAATTCAAGTATTATTCCCATAGGGATTTATGTTAAACAATGATCTAATTCATGCTTTACGATTATGATTAAACAAGTGAAAACATAATAAAAGTATTTGAGAGTTAAAAACTAAAATTAAACCTAAACAATGTGGTAATATAAGGGTTCTTGAATAATACAGGGGAAAATTCATGGTTGAGGCACTACAAACAACCCTACATAGCTATAAACTTTGTTGGTTTAGTTAATTATCTTGGTTGTTGGTTCATCAGGTTGATAACATGATTATGGTCTTCCATACCTCTAATCAACTATCTAATTTAGCTTATAACTACATCATTGAATAGGATGCAAGAAATAAGCTAAACACATTTGTATTTCTTCCCTTCTATGAACTTAATAAGGCAAATTATGTATGATCCTAAACACAAATCATAACTTTAATTCATTGAATGATTACGATCCCATCCCATATATTCGGCGTTCAATTCTATCATTCTTCCTTCCTGATTCACAATAGAAATATGCATTTATCCTAATGGTTAGGATCCTATAATATATTAACAAGGATAAATGAACAACCAATTATGAGAATAAACAATAAGCAGCTCAATTATAATTAAAAGTAATCATGTTCGTGGCCTAAACCTTAGTTGAGGGTGTTTAGCCACTCATGGACTTCCAAAGAATCAAAGCCATAGATCCTATATAATAATACACAATTAAACTAAAGTAAGAGATTAAAAACCCTATTTGAAGATTTCTCAATCGTTTTTCAATTCCCCAAGGTCATCCAAGGTGAATACAAAATATTTGGGGTGTCCTATTTATACTAGGCTAAAATTGGCCAATTTGAACTAGCCTTTGTGCCACGCCCCTATCATGGAGAATAGGCATCATGGAACACCAAAAATATTGAGGAGTACTGTAATGACCATCCTAAATTGCAATCAAGGGCGTGGAATGCCTTTATGGCAGTGCCTTGGGGGCATGGCATGCCAATAAGCCCACAAATTGCAGATTTTGTCCTAGTGTACTCCATGCGTTTGGCCTTTCATCCCTTGCTCCATGGTAGCTTTTACCCATCACTTCCAGTTTTTATGTCATCCCAACATCAAGTTAAACATCTCACCAAGCTTTCTATATCATTAAAAACCAAGAATTAGAGCTTTAAACACCATAAAATCAAACAACACAAGCTAGAATAGCACATAGCTCAAGCAAAGAGTACTAGTTTTCATTTGAATTCTAATTGAATGTTTTACTTCCAAACTTGTTATAACACACCTTAAACAATCATCAATATCTAACTTGACTCTTATTTTCTTATTTATATTAATATTAACTCATTGCACACACAAGAAGTCCTCAAAACCAAACTAATTAAGGCTAAATAACAACATTAGGTGCATAAATCCACCAAAGTCTTTATCGATCACCTATTAGTTGATTTGAGAATTCAGAGGTTAGACCCCATTGTACCAACTTTCTTTATGAGTCTTTGGATAGAGTTTAGATAATTCAAGATAGGGTTTGGATAACCTATAGTAGGCAAAAGAGTTATGCAGACCATAGGCTTTATGCCTTGAAGTTTGGAACTAATGATTGAATCTTCCTCTGTCTGTCAGCCATAAAGGGTGTGATGGGATTTAGGAAGAGGAGAAAGATTAGCTTGAGGTACATTGGACCTGTTGAGATTTTTTGAAAGTTTGGGAGGTTGCTTATGAGTTAGCTTTACCTATAGATTATTCAACCATTCATGAAGTTTTTCGTCTATCTATGCTCTAATTCAATAATTTTAATGAGTCTCATGTGCTTCGTTAGTTTTCTATTCAACTAAAAAATTCAAAAAAAGTCTCTTTTGATTGGATGGTAATGAATGAAAAATATTTAATTATCCTATATTGAATCCAAAATTTCATAGAAGTCGGTGCCATTTTAGCTAAAGAAGTTAGATGGTTGCGTTCTAGAGATATTCTGGTTGTTAAGGTTCGGTGGAGACACTATCACACTAAGAGAGTACTTGGGAGGTCTAGTCTGACATGCATGGTAATTAGCCTTAATTTTTTCCAATTCAGGTATTTCCTTGCCTTTTAGCTCAAGAATAAAGTAGAGTTTTAGTGGTGGTTATTGCAATGACATAAATTTGTGAATACTCATTTTATGTATTATGACTATTTTTCCTTCCCTGTAGTGATTACAATTTGATTTTGGGGTTTGTTTGGTTGGCATGGTTCTTAGTGTGATCAAAAATGATTATGTGAGTTTGTAATTTTTAGTGCTTAAGAAGCCATATATTTGACTTTGATCAATATTTATTTTTTTGATTGACGAATGAAAATTTGGATTGTGTTAGTAGATCCAAAATCTCAAATTTGGGTTAGTAGTATGGTTGGTTCGAGTTTGGGACCTTTATTTTGTGTTTTGACCCTTCGTTTGGAAAATAGTGTAAAGGGATCTCAGAGATTAATTTATTGAAAACAGTCATTTTTCGAATATCCAAGGTCTCCTTTGAGTCCGGAACATTAAAATTAGATTAGTATCATAGTTTGTTTGAATTTTTGAGTTTCTGAATGAATCCCAAGAGATTGACCAACAACTTTGCAACTTAGCAAAGTTACTAGTGCAACCTCTTTAGCGGTGATTACATAAGCGGCAAAACACCACTTTAGTGGAGAACTTTATCAGTCACCTATTGCTAAAGTGGGCACTTGACCGCTTTAGTGAGTGACTATTTAGCAGAAGACATCCACTTAAGTGAGCCTAGCAAATTAGAACAGACCCTTTTAGCGATCACCTTTGATTAAGCGATAACTTCTTGAGCTATCAATCCAGAGCTGGGTTGAATATAGCTAATTTTCATATTTTTTCCTTCATTTTTGGACCTTTGAGCTTTGGGGTTGGGTAATTCTTTAGGATTTAATCACCATTTGAGCTTAGGTAAGATCCAAAACCTTATTCATATTTTTTTTATCAATTATATTATTAAAAACACCTTTAAATCATGATTTCCTAATGGATAATTTGAGGTTTTGCCAGTAAAGCATAAAAAAAGATTTTCCTCAATTTAGACATCGTTTTGAACTCATTTCATGTGGATTTTCACCTATAGATTTCTATAACCTTTGGAAAGGTATTTCTAAAAGTAAATTATGGTTTTAACTCTTTTATTTTGAAACTCATTTTCAAATCCATTTTGGATCTAGCCTAAATATGGGCAATATGGGTATCATTAGTTTTCTTTTAATGCGTAGATGCTATATCTGAATGTTGTAGTTAATTTTAAGGTTGTTGGTAAGGGAAAGGCTCCATGTTGAAGCACTTTAGATTGAGATTTTACTGTTTTGAGGTAGGTTATGGCTTAAATTCTTTCTAATAGAAATGGGTAGTTAAAAAATAGGTAAACCATTCTTTGAGTTGGGGAAAATAACTATAGAGTTTATATTCTGAGATTATTCTTGTTGTTGTGTGCCCGTGTGGGACCTTACATTCTGTTATTGTTGACTTGCTATCTCTGATACTATGTATTGCCCGTATTAGGGCTTTATTGGACTTATATGTGCATTTAAGTGCCTTCATTCTAGATATAATGCCCGTGTGGGGGGCTCATTTTGCAGATATAGGCCTTATTTGAGGATTGATTGCCTTTGTCATGATAGAAACACCCGTGTTAGGGGTTGATATGATATTTATGATATCTTACATGTATATTTATTCCATTGGTGCATAATTAGAGCTGAAAATCATGAATTGTGGACATATTGAGTTTATTTTTAGGCTCTCTTTGTCTCTCTCACACACACAAATACACATATATACACACGCACACACATACACACACACACATATATAAATGCTTGATGAATTTTATATCGATATATAGAATTGATTGTAAGAATTACATCCACATTCCTTACATAAAAAATTCATGAGATAATGGTACCATTGAGAATATTATTTTTGAAAGAAAATGAGACATTTTTATGAAAAACCTCTCCATGAACAAGAGCCTAAGAGATGAGTTGAGATTGATATGAGTGAAATAGTATATGGGTGTTGAACCCCTTATGGGTCCTACCTAGAGCTGTGAGCTCGGTGGGTGTATACACTGTCGTGCGATGACTTTCACCATTCATCTTATTCACATTGCATTTCCACATACATTTTGATAATGATAAGTTTTGAGGAATGATTGCATGACTGATTTGCAGGGATTTAGGATAAAGAAAAAATTCTTAATAATTCTCAAAAAGGAAGAAAAAACCTTGGAAAATATTCCAAGAAAAAAAGAAGAACTACTGCATTTAATGAATAAAGATATTCCATGCAAAAGGGAAGAATTGCAAGAATTGCTGCATTTAATAGACTACTTAAATCATGGGATTCCCGCGCTTCTCTCTCTTTTGTATAGAGTTTACTTAGATAGATTTTTCTTTTTGAATTTACTTATTTTTGAAAATTGAATATTTCTTTTTCATTTTCCTCAGAATAAAAATCTTTCGGGTTTCCTTCTATACCAAGCTTCAAGCGACTAGTAGTAGTTCAATCAAAAGTACACAAGCTTTAGAAGCCAAAAGGAAGGGACATACAATTTTCTCAAGCTTCTCTAGTTCTTTTGCTCTACTTTATACAAGCATTGTATTCTCTAGAAGTTTATTGTGTACTTAAAAAGAGAGGAGAGAAACACATAGTTGGTGAGGCATTGTATAAAAGTGAGAAAGAGAAAATAGTGTAAGTCATATTCAAAAAGGTTGACTAAATCCTTGTACTTTGATTTTATTCACAAAGAACAAGTAGAATTCCTTGTTGCCCAAAGAGACTAGAGTAAGACCTATTAGAGGTCCCAACCAGTGTAAAACATCAAGTTTTATTTACATTCAACACTTTATTTTCCAAATCTTTCATTCTACAATTAATAGTCGGCTGTCTTTCTAAGGAAGTTGACTGTTTGATCGAAAGAGTAATTCACCCCTCTTACTACTTTTAATTGGTATTAGGGAAAGGATTCACAATTATTTACTTAACAGAAAGTAAGAAAATATCATGGCATAAACTGTTGCTGGAGTGTAACGCCCCGAGTCTATACTCCGGACGCTACACGGTGCTTATAATCCCGAGGGACCGCAAGCTAATCCATGACTGGTACCTTCTGCAATTATTGAACAACAATGCTGAATAATATTCAAAATTAGGTAGAAATATGCCATAAGTTTTAATCTATAAATAATACTTAATACTATTGAATGTGGTATTAAATACCAAAACTAAACAAAGTACAAAAATTTGAATAACTATCTAAAAACACTCTACTCTGAGAAGCCTCTAAATTGTATGAACTATGGAGTTGATGGGACAAGCCCCAAACTAACTCCATCTTCTGAAATAAACTGGATCATATATTGCAAATGATAAGCACGTCCTCGAACTATGAGGGCTCACCACTACTCTGAAAACGCTGAGAGTCTGATCTACTGAGGGTGCTTTAGAGCTCGTGCATCGAAACTTATGATATAAGACATCATAGTGCAAAAAACATGCGTTAGTACTTTGAATGTACTGGTATGATCAGTATGGTAGGATGAAATGCATGGGTTTATATCATGATGAATAATAGCTGAATAACATAAGTATGACTGAATAAGATTACGAGCATGAATACGTATACTATAACTAAAATGGTGAAAAGACTGAACACCGAGTCAGAATACTGATCAATTGATTACTTGGAAAGGTGATACTGTACTACTGATAACTGGATGACTGTATCTGACAGTCCTAAATTCTGAGGAACTATACTGAGTTTCGTAGTGAGCTGAGTTGGGTGACTATATCTGATAGCCCTGAATATGTAGAACTGAACTGAGTTCTTCTCTGAGACTGAGACTGAAACTGAGATTGTAAAAGGTAATCATCTAACTGACATGTCCCTTCTCTAACTGATTTGGGGCCCAACCTAAAACCCCAGTAGGAAGGGTGTCAATACCGTGCCACGGGTAGAGATAAGCTATGAGTTAGCCCTCTCTGATAGGAAGCTCTTTCGTCAACCCTCGCTGGCAGGATAACTCGGATGAGAATTATCAACCATCATAATGTTTGGTAGAAAGATATCTCAACCTATGATGGATACATAGTTCTGTAACGCAGGGATTGATACTAAGGGTCAAACCCTCTGCTGACAGGAATGCCCCCATCCCTGAGTTAACTCGATGCTGAATCCTACTCCCAACTGAATAGACACTGAACTGATTTCTAGTCTGTACTAGGTTGGACTAAACGAATACTGAGATTACTGTTTAGCTGAGCTAAAACTGAGTTCACTGAGTTTCTTTGACTGACGGAATACTACTGAATTCTGTTAGCTGATTGCATTTACTGAGGTCTGGGCTGAATACTAAACTAGACTGAGATATCACTGACTCTATTGAGTTTTCCTGAGTTCTATAACTGACTGAGAGTACTACTAATCGTGACGTGACTTATATTGTTCTATGACTAACCATGGCTCTAGGTAATTAGCTATATTGTCGGGTACAAGTACCCCCAGGACTCGTTAGCATAAATTAAGAGACTTTTCATAAACATAAAACATGTAAACTATAAACTTGATCATCTTTTATTCATTGAGGCATTTTAACAAACACATGCATGAGTTTATTCTCTTAATAGTTCACATGAACAATTTATCAAACACTTGGAAGGCTTAGAAATGCGCATAACACTATTTAACACGTGAGCACACAAATTCAATCATCAAATTCACAATTAGAAGGCTTTAACATTATCTCACATGGTAAGACATATAAATCAATAAACTCCATATGAAACTTAGCATAACACATGAATTTGAAACTCAAATAATCATTATAAACATGGATATTATCAAACCCATCATGGTATTCATGAAATTCATATACTTGAAGTTTGAGAACTGATTGTTGGACCCCAAGTGTGAAAGAGACCCTTGGATGAACACTTCACATACCTTGTTGAAGAATTTATGAAAGTTTATGGGTGAATCTTGAGTTTTTGATTTGAAACTTGAGCACCTAGGGTTTTGTTCTTGAGAAAATTGTAGAATGAATGAGTATATTTTCTCTCCAAATGGCTTAATTTCATGCTTTTAGGGATGAAGAACGTGAGGAAAAGAACCAAATACCCCCAATAATGTGGTCTTTTAATGACTGAAAACTTGACTACCGACACAGAGGATGACGTGGTGCATCGATGGCATCGACGCGATAGCCAATTTGTCATGCCATGTTCGCATCGATTCACTTGAATTGGACGCTGGTGGCTGGGAAAAATATTAATTAATGCGATAGTCAATGCGGCGTGCAAAGATCACGTTTATTTACTCTTTTGGGATTCCTAAGGAGCTTGAAACAAAGTTCAAAAAATCTAAAACTTATCTGAAAACACCAATGGACATTCCTGATCATGAATCAACCTAAACATCAATATTTAATGGACGTAAAGGTCGTGAAATAAGACTGCCAAACTTCGTAGGTTAATATGACACTAAGTATGAGTACTTAGCTAAAATATTCTAAGTCTGGGACCCCTTGACAAGCCTAAAGGACTAAATTAAGCATAGGATTTTGTGGGGTCTAACATTATCTCCCCCTTGGGAACATTCATCCTTGAATGAGACTGTTGACACTGTGAATACTGAGAGATTGACTTGCTTACTAGACATGAACATCTGAAACATGACTATATGACTGATATTACTGGTATTCTAAATTATCATGCTGAACATGCATATCTGATGCATGAATATAGCTTAACATGATTCATAAATGCATGACTGAGATTACTGATAAATCGAATCTATTTATTGAACACGCATATCTAATTCTTGGATACATGACTAAACTGGCTCATGAACGTATAACTGAACATGCAATGGTAACTGATACCAAGTTTGTATCAGAAATCTGAACATAAAACTGAATAAGCTTAAGAAAAACTATTACCTTTAGCTGAGTATGGATTAGCGAAGAATAGATGAGGAAACTTGGTTTGCATTTTTGCATCTGCTTCCCAAGTAGCTCCTTCAATGGACTGATTCCGCCAAAGAACTTTGACTAGAGGAATCAAGGATTTTGACTGGGATCTCTTTGTATAAGAGGATGTTCTAAATATCTATGCCCTCAGTAGGGACTGGGACTGATAGGTCACCTATGCATTTCTTTAGCAAGGAGATATGAAACACTGGATGAACTTAAGATAAATCTAAAGGTAACTCAAGTTGTAAGCTACCTTTCCGAAAAGGATGAGAATTTCAAAAGGACTGACATATCGGGGACTGAGTTTCACCTTCTTGACAAAATGCTTTACACTTTTCATACGAAATATCTTCAAGTACACATAGTCACCAATCTCAAACTCGAGATCCTTTTTGCACATATCTACGTACGATTTCTGGCAGCTCTGAGCTACCATAAGCCTTTTCCTTATTAACTGGAATTTCTCTAAGATAACAAATACCAAGTCAGGGCTTACCACTGTGGCCTCACCCACTTCAAACCAACCAATGGGAGATCTACACCTCCTCCTAAAAAGCACCTCAAATGGAGCCATCCAAATACTGGAGTGATAGCTGTTGTTTATACGAACTCAATTAAAGGCAAGTGGTCATCCCAACTTCCTTTAAAGACTATCGCATATGCTCATAGCATATCTTCTAAGGACTAAATGGTCCTTTCTGTTTGACTATCTGTCTGAGGATGAAAGGTTGTAATGAGATAAACTTGCGTACAAAGACCATTTTGGAATGCTTTCTAGAAATGAAAGGTGAACTGGGTACCTCTACCTGAGATAATGGACTATAGAACACCGTGAAATCTTACCAACTCCCTGATATAGAGTTTGGCGTATTCCTCGGCTAAATAGGAGGTATGAACTGGAAGAAAATGAGTTGATTTGGTCATCCTATCTATAATGACCCAAACTGAATCATGTTGACGATGAGTACGAGGCAAACCCATCACAAAGTCCATGTTCACGTCTTCCTATTTCCAAGTGGGAATACTGAACTCCTGCATGGACCCACTAGGCTTCTGATGCTTAACCTTAACCTGCTGACATATTGAGCACTTAGCCATAAACTTTGGAATGTATCTTTTCATCCCACTCCACCAATAGATCTTCTACAAATCATGGTACATCTTTATGGACCATGGAAGAATAGAGTAACGTGCACCACGCACCTCTGCAAGAATTTGCTGCCTCAAGTCATCTGCACCTGGCACACACAGATGACCCTGACAATGAAAAGCACCATCTCCCCCTTGGGAGAAAACCTCTACCTTCTGATTTCTAACAAATTCCTTCAACTAGACTAGATTGGGATCCTTATCCTGCTTTTCCTTCACTTAGGAAACTAGGGATGATTCTGAGATACTCTGTACCCATACACTACCTTCTACTAAATTGACTAAGTGAATACTTAGTAGGGATAGCTGATGAACTTCCTGGGCTAACTTCTTCTTACTGTTCTCAACATGGGCTACACTATCCATAAATATTCTACTGAGAGCGTCGACTACTATATTGGCCTTGCCGGGATGATACAGAATACTCATATCATAGACTTTTAACAACTTCAACCACCTTCTCTGACGGAGGTTGAGGTATTTTTGAGAGAACACACACTGCAGACTCTTATAATTAGTGAACACATCAACATGTACACCATACAAGTAATGCCTCTAAATTTTTAAGGCAAAAAACTACTGCCGCTAACTCAAGGTCATGAGTAAGATAGTTCTTCTCATGGGTATTAAGCTATATAGAGGCATAGGCTATGACCTTAACTCTCTGCATCAAAACACAACCCAATCTGATTCTGGAAGCATCACAGTACACAATAAAACCATCAAAACCATCTGGTAGGGTCAACACTGGAGCTGTGGTGAGTCAAGTCTTCAAATCCTGAAAACTCTTCTCACAAGAATCTAACCACTAGAACTGGAATTTCTTCTAAGTCAATCTGAATATAGGGGATGCAATATACAAAAATCTCTTAACAAACCATAGGTAATATCTAGCCAAACCCAAAAAACTCTTGATATCTGACGGAGAGATGGGTTGGGGCTAGTTTTTCACTGCTTTGGTCTTTTGGGCATCAACTCTAATGCCATCACCAAAAATTATATGGCCAAGGAATGCTACTGGCCTTAGCCAAAATTTTCACTTACTAAATTTGGAAAATAGCCGACGGTTTTTGAGAGTCTGGAGTATTATTCTGAGATGGTCTGCATGATCATGTTCACTATGGGAGTAAACAAGGATATCATTTATGAAGACTATGATGAACATGTCCAAGTACTACTTGAACACATTGTTCATCAAGTCCATAAAAGCTGTTGGCGCATTGGTAAGACCAAAGGACATGACAAAGAATTTGAAGTGGCCATACCGAATTTTAAAAGCTATTTTTGGGATGTCACTTTCCCTGACTTTGAGATGATGATAGCCTGATCTGAGGTCTATCTTAGAGAAATTACTGACATCTTAAAGATGGTCAAACAAGTCATCAATTCTAGGGAGAGGATACTTGTTCTTGATTGTAATTTTATTTAACTGACAATAATCTATACATATTCTGAGGGAACTGTCTTTCTTATGCATGAATTAAACTAGTGCGCCCCACGGGGACATATTTGGTCTATTGAATCCCTTATCTAAGAGATACTTTATCTTCTCCTTCAATTCTCTGAGTTCTACTGGAACCATTCTATATGGCAGGATAGATATGGGCTGAGTATTTGGGAAAAGATCAATTCCGAAATCAATTTCCCTTTTGGGAGGAACTCTAGGAAGATCTTCAGGAAACACATCTTGGAATTCATATGCGACTGACACTGATTCAAGAGTAGGGGTTTCTAATCTAGAGTCCTGGACTCAAACGAGATGGTAAAAACATCCCTTAGATATCATCTTTATAGCCCAAAGGTAAGAATTAAGTTGACCACTAAGTGCTGAAGTACTACCCTTCTATTCTCGGACAGGTTCATTCAAAAACTGAAACTGGACAATTCTATTTCTATAGTCGACTGAGTCATAGCAAGAATGAATCTAATCCATTCCGAGAATGAAATCAAAATCAATCATCTCTAATTTGACCAAGTCTACTGAAGTGACTTTCTGAGATATCATGAATGGATAGTTCCTACATACCCATCAGGCTATGATAGATTTACCAATGGGGTAGAAACTTAGAAAGGCTCTGCTAGAATTTTGGGAATAACTCCAAAATCAACTGCTATATATGGAGTAACACAGGAAAAAGAACCTCTTGGATCTAGTAAAGCATAAACATGAAAATGGAAAACTTGTAACGTACCAGTGACCATATCAGGAGACATTTCCTGATCCTACCAGGACTAAAGAGTATAAAGTTTATTTGGGCCCTGCTCACTGGTGGCACTGGAAGAGGCACCCTGCTGATTCAGGCGATGGAATGAGTTGAGGGACAATTATGCTGAATCTGTGAACCCACCTAAAGACACTATTTAACTCTAAGACCTGGCTTGCCACATTCGAAACACACATTACTACCATCTTTGAAGATATCCTGGTGGTTTCTGCCGTACTTCTGGCAAAGAGGATTAGTTTGGGCACTGCTAACACTGCTCTGGAGATTAGGTCCTAATGCCCTATCTCGGTTTCCATATCTGAATTTTGTCACTAGAGCACTCAACGAGGTAGGAACTAGAACTGAGGATTTCGGGCAGCATTGAGAACGATTCATACCCTCTGACTTAGGCTGAGCTAAATTAAAACTACCTGTTCTCGCTATCTTATTCTCCCTCTTTTTATCTTTACTCTTAGCCTCCTCTATCTGTTGAGAATGGTTCATGAGCCTGGTTGTGTCCATCTCTTTAATAAGCATTGCGGTCCTACACTTCTTGACCATATTTGCTCCTATATGCTACAACATGCGGGGCATATCTAGCTAACTGAGTCAACTTGAGAGAATACTCCTGCACTATATATTTCCCTACTTCAGGTTTATAAACTCCAAAACTTTTGCTTTTCTCAACTCTAGCAGAAAGAACCAATCCCGAAAAGCAACTGCAAACTCCTCCCATTCTATGGACCCTGCATCTGTGGACCTCTCTACCTTCCACTTTTTGAACCATGAGTGAGACACATCCTGTAAATGATATACAGATAACTTAAAGCTCTCAATAGCAGTCACCCCCACGATATCTGTAACTTTCTAGACCTGATCAAGAAACTCTTAAGGGTCCTCGTCTTACTTAGACCTGGTAAAAGATGGAGGGTTCATTCAGGTGAAGTATTAAATCTTGGCAACAGAAGAATCGGCCACTAGGTTGGTCGGAACTACAACTGATCATTCATTTTGAGCTACCATAAAATAAGCTAAAGTGGTGAAGGATGCTATGAACTCCATGTAGGAGACATACTCTCCCAAAGGATCAGGATGGACAAGATGAGGGGTTGACTGATCTCCTATTTCTCTTCCCTGAGTCCTCTTTGGAGGAATATTCTATAAATAAAAGAGAAACTAGGATTATAAAGAGAGTGTAACTAGAGCTCACACGATATAAATACTGAAATAAGGGAAACCATTCATAAAACATCGCATAGCCTCCTGTCCATAAGTGTGGCACGCAACACAACCATGCACAAGACACTATAAGATATGGCTTCTAGACTTCCTAGGGCTCTATTGAACCTTAGGATCTAATACTAAGTTTGTAACGCCCCGAGTCTGTACCTTGGATGCTACACGATGCTTATAATCTTAAGGGACCTCAAGCTAACCCATGACTGGTACGTGCTTTAATAACTGAACAACAATGTTGAATAATATGCAAAATTAGGCAAAAACATACCATAAGGTTCAATCTATAAATATACTAAATAATACTGAATGCGGTATTAAATACCAAAACTGAACAAAGTACTGAAATCTGAATAACTATCTGAAAAAACTCTAGTCTGAGAAGCCTCTAAACTATCTGAACTGCAAAGTTAATGGGACAAGCCCCCAACTAAATCCATATACTAAAATAAATTAGAGCATGTAATTTAAATGATAAGTACATCCTTGAACTATAAGGGCTCACCACTACTTTAAAAACGCTAAGAGTCTGATCTACTGAGGGTGCTCTAGAGCTCATGCGTAAGAACCTATGATATTAGATATCATAGAACAAAAAAAATGTGTCAGTACTTTTAATGTACTGGCATGCTCAGTGAGGTAGGATGAAATTCATGGGTTCATATGGATGAACAATAATAGCTGAATTACATTAGTAAGACTGAATAAGAGTACATATATGAATACGTATACTGTAACTAAAATCATGATAATAATGAACAATGAGTCTGAATACTGATTAACTGATTAACTGGATAGCTGATACTGTACTACTAATAACTGGATGACTATATTTGATAGTCATGAATTCTGAAGAACTATACTAAGTTCCGTGTTGAGCTGACTATCTGATAGCCCTAAATCTGTAGAACTGAATTGAGTTCTATTCTGAGACTGATACTAAAATTGAGACTGTGGGAGGTAATCATCTAACCGACATTTGCCTTCTCTAACTGATTTGGGGTCTAACCTATAACCCCAGTTGGAAAGGTATCAATACTGTGCCACGGGTAGAGGCAAACTATAAGTTAACCCTCTCTGATAGGAATCTCTTTTGTCTACCCTAGCTGGTAGGATAACTCAGATGACAAGAATCAACCCTCATAATGTATGGCAAAAAGATATATCGACCTATGCTGGCTACATAGTTCTGTAATGCAAGGATTGCTACTAAGGGTCAAACCCTATGCTGACAGGAATGCCCCCATCCCTGGGTTAACTCGGTGTTGAATCTTACAGAGTTCACTGAGTTTCGTTGACTGAAGCTATACTATTGAATTTTGTTAGCTGACTGCGTTTACTGAGATCTGGGATGAACACTGAACTAGACTGAAATATTCCTGACTTTACTGAGTTTTTCTTAGTTCTGTAATGGATTGAGAGTACTACTGATCGTAACGTGACTGATACTGTTCTATAACTGACCATGGCTCTAGTTAATCAGCAAAATTGTTGGGTACAAGAACCCTCAGGACTTGATAGAATAAATTAAGAGACATGGCATAAACATGAAATATGTAAAATATAAACCTGATCATCATTTATTCATTGAGGCATTTTAACAAACACTTGCATGATTCCATTCTCTTAATAATTCACATGAACAATTTATCAAAAACTTGGAAGGAATAGAACATGTGCATAACACTAATCAACATGTGAGCACACAAATTCAATAATCAAATTCACAATTTGAAGGCTTTAACATAATCTCACATGGTAAGACATATAAATCAATAAAATCCATATGAAACTTAGCATAACACATGGATTTGAAACTCAAATAATCATTATAAACATGGATATTATCAAACCCATCATGTTATTCATGAAATTCATATACTTGAAGTTTGAAAATTGATTGTTGGACTCCAAGGGCGGAAGAGACCCTTGGATGAACACTTCATATACCTTGTTGAAGAATTTTTGAAAGTTTATGATTGAATCTTGAGTTCTTAATTTGAAACTTGAGCATCTAGGGTTTTGTTCTTGAGCAAATTGGAGAATGAATGAGTATATTTGCTCTTTAAAAGGCTTAATTTTGTGTTTTGGGGTATGAAGGATGTGGGGAAAAGACCCAAATACCCCCAAGAACGCGGTCTTTAATGACTGAAAACTCGGCTACCGACATGCAGGATGACGCGGCACGTCGATGCCATAGCCGACACGTCGCACCATATTTGCATTGATTCATTGGAATTAGATGATGGTAGCTAGAGAAAATATTAATCAATGCTATAGTTGATGCGGCGTGCCAAGATCGTGTTGATTCACTATTTTGGGATTCCAAAGGAGCTTCAAACAAAGTCTAAAAAACCCACAACTTGTCTCGAAACACCTACGGACATTCTTGATCATGACCTAAACATCAACATTTAATGGACATAAAGGTCTTAAAATAAGACTTCCAACCATCGTAGTTAAAAATGACACTAATTCTGAGTATTTAGCTAAAATATTCTAAGTCTGGGACCCCTTGATAAGCCTGAAGGACTAAATTAAGCTTTGGATTTTGCGGGGTCTTATATTATCTCCCCCTTGTGAACTTTCATCCTCGAATGAGACTGCTGAGACCGAGAATACTGAGAGACTGACTTATTTACTAGACTTGAACATTTGGAACATGACTATATAACTGACATTAGTGGATTCTGAATTATCATGCTAAACATGCATATCTGATGCATGAGTATAGCTGAACATGATTCATGAATGCATAACTGGGATTACTGGTAAACTTAATCTATATACTGAACATGCATATTTGATGCATGGATACATGACTGAACTGGCTCATGAACATATAATTGAACATGCAATGGTAACTGGTACTACATTTGTTACTGAAATCTGAACACAAAATTGAATAAGCTTAAGGAAAACTATTACCTTGAGCTGAGTCTTGATTAGCAAAAAATAGATGAGGATATTTGGTTCACATGTATTCTTTTACTTCCAAGTATTTCCTTCAATGGACTGATTCTGCCAAAGAACTTTGACTAGAGGAACTTCTTTGTTCCTCAGTTTATGAATTTGATAGTCTAGGATTTTAACCGGGATCTCTTCGTAAGAGAGGCTGTTCTAAATATCTATGCCCTCAGTAGGGACTACGACTGATGGGTCACCTATACATTTCTTTAGCAAGGAGTCATGAAACACTGGATGAACTGAAGATAAATCTAAAGGTAACTCAAGCTCGTAAGCTACCTTTCTGAAATGACTGAGAATTTGGTAAGGATCGACATATCGACGATTGAGTTTCCCCTTCTTGCCAAAATGCTTTACTCTTTTCAGAGGAGAGATCTTCAAGAACACATAGTCACCAATATCAAACTCGAGATCCTTTCTACTCACATCTGCGTACGATTTCTTTTGGCTCTGAGCTGTCTTAAGCCTTTCCCTGATTAACTGGACTTTTGCTAAGGTATCAAACATCAAGTCAAGCCCTACCACTATAGCCTCATCCACTTCAAACCAACCAATGGGTGATCTAAACTTCCTCCCATAAAGCACCTCAAATAGAGCTATTTGAATACTGGAGTGATAACTGTTGGTATATGTGAACTCAATTAAAGGCAAGTGGACATCCTAACTACCTTGAAAGTCTATCACATATGATTACATCATATATTTTAAGGTCCCTATGGTCCTTTATGCTTGACCATCTGTCTAAGGATGAAAAACAGTACTGATATGAACTCAGGTACCAAAACCCTTTTGGAATGCTTTTCAGAAATAAGAGGTGAACTGGGTACCTCTATCTGAGATAATGGACAATGGACTATTGTACAATATAACCAACTTCTGATATAGAGTTTGGCATATTCCTCGATAAAATAGGAGGTATGAACTGGAAGAAAATGAGCTAATTTGTTCATCCTATCTACAATGACCCAAACTGAATCATGCTGATGAAGAGTATGAGGTAAACCCATCACAAAGTTTATGTTCACTTCTTCCCATTTCCAGGTGGGAATAATGAACTCCTACAGGGACCCACTAGGCTTCTCATGCTCAATCTTAACCTGCTGACATATTGAGGACTTAGCAAAAAACTCTGCAATGTCTCTTTTTATCCCACTCCACCAATAAATCTCCCACAAATTATGGTACATCTTCATAGCACCTAGATGAATAGAGTAACACGCACCATACACCTCTGCGATAATTTGCTGCCTAAGGTCATCTACACCTGGCAAACACAGACGACCCTAACAATGCAAAACACCATCTCTCCTTTGGGAGAAAACCTCTACCTTTTGATTTCTGACTGATTCCTTCAACTGGACTAGACTGGGATCCCTATCCTGCTTTTCCTTCACTTCAGAAACTAGGGATGATTCTGAGCTACTCTGTACCCACACACTACCTTCTACTAAATCAACTAAGCAAACACCTAGTCGGGCTAGCTGATGAACTTCTGGGCTAACTTCTTCTTATTATTCTCAACATAGGCTACACTGCCCATATACATTCTATTAAGAGTATCGGCCACTACATTACCTTGCCCAAATAATACAGAACACTCATGTCATAGTCTTTTAACAACTCCAACCACCTTCTTTGATAGAGGTTGAGATCTTTTTGAGAGAACACATACTACAAACTCTTATGATCAGTGTACACATCAATACATACACCATATAAGTAATGCCTCTAAATCTTTAAGGAAAAAACTATTTCTACTAACTCAAGGTCATGAGTAGGATAGTTCTTTTCATGGGGCTTAAGCTGTCTAGAGGAATAGGCTATGAACTTACCTCTCTACATCAAAACAAGACCCAATTCGACTCTGGAAGCATCACAGCACATAAAAAAACCATTAAAACCATTTGGTAGGGTCAATACTGGAGCTATGGAGAGTCGAGTCTTCAACTCCTGAAAACTCTTCTCATAAGAATCTGACCACTAGAACTGGACTTTCTTCTGAGTCAATTTGGACATAGGGGATACAATAGATGAAAATCCCTCAATAAACCATCAGTAATAACCAACCAAACCAAAGAAACTCCTTATATATGATGGAGAGATCGGTCAGGTCCAGTTTCTCACTACTTTGTTCTTTTGGGGATCAACTCTAATACCATCACCAAAAATTATATGGCCAAGAAATGCTACTGACCTTAGACAAAATTCGTACTTACTAAATTTAGCGAATAACTGGTGGTTTCTAAGAGACTGGAGTACTATTTTGATATGGTCTGAATGATCATGTTCACTACGGGAAGGATATCATTTATGAAGACTATGACGAACATATCCAAGTACTGCTTAAACACATGGTTCATCAAGTCCATGAAAGCTACTGGGGCATTGGTAAGACCAAAGGACATGACTAAGAATTCGAAGTGGCCATACTGAGTTCTGAAAGCTATTTTTGGGATGTCACTTTCCCTGACTCTGAGCTCATGATATCCTGATCTGAGGTCTATCTTTGAGAAATAACTGGTACCCTAAAGTTAGTCAAACAAGTCATCAATTCTGGGGAGAGGATACTTGTTCTTGACTGTAACTTTATTTAACTGACAATAATCTATTCATATTCTGAATGAATCATCTTTCTTACATATGAATAAAACTGGTGTGCCCCATGGGGACACATTAGGTCTGATGAATCCCTTATCTAAGAGATCCTTTAACTGCTTCTTTAATTCTTTGAGTGCTTCTGGAGCTATTCTGTATGGTGGGTTAGAAATGGGCTGAGTATTTAGGAGAAGATCAATTTGGAAATCAATTTCCCTTTTGGGAGAAACTCCTGGAAGATCTTCAAGAAACACATCTGGGAATTCACATGCGACTGACACTGATTCAAGAGTAGGGGTTTCTAATCTAGAGTCCTGTACTTAAACGAGATGGTAGACACACCCCTTAGATATCATCTTTCTTGCCCGAAGGTAAGAAATAAGTTGACCCCTAAGTACTAAAGTACTCCTTTTCATTCTAGGAAAGGTTCATTTGTAAACTAAAACTAGACAATTCTGTTTCGATAGTTGGCTAAGGTATAGCAGGAATAAAGCTAATCTACGTCGAGAATGACATCAAAATCAGTCATCTCTAATTTAACTAAGTCTGTGGAAGTGACTTTCTAAGATATCATGATCGGTCAATTCTTGTATACCCATCGGGCTATGATAGATTTACCCATTGAGGTAGAAACTAAGAAGGACTCTGCTAGAATTTAGGGACTGACTACAAAATCAACTGCTATATATGGAGTAACACAGAACAAAGAAACTCCTGGATCTAGCAAAGCATAAATATGCAAATGGTAAACTTGTAATGTACCAGTGACCATATCAGGAGAACTTTCCTTATCCTACCGGGACAAAAGAGCATAGAGTTTGTTTGGGCGCTGCCTACTGGTGGCACTAGAAAAGGCACTTTGCCGATTTGGGCAATTAAACTGAGCTGGGGGACGGTTATGCTGACTTTGTAAACCCATCTGAGGACACTGTATGACTCTATGGCCTAGCTTGCCACATCTAAAATACACATCGCTGCTAACTCTGTAGATAGCCTGGTGGTTTCTGCCGCACTTCTAGAAAAAAAGATTAGTTTGGGCACTGCTATCACTATGCTGGGGCTTAGGGCCTGATGCCCTATCTTGGTTTCCATCTCTGAATTTTGGAACTGGAGCATTGGCTTAGGAAGGACTTGGAACCAAGGATTTCATCTTGATCTGAGAACGATTTCCACCCTCTGGCTTAGGCTGAGCGAAATTTAAACTACCTATTTTCTCTCTCTTATTTTCTCTCTCTTTCTCTTTACTCTTGGCCTCCTCTATCTACTAAGAATAGACCATGAGCCTGGCTATGTCCATCTCCTTAATAAGAATTGCGGTCCTACACTCTTTGACCATGCTGCTAGACACTCCTAAAATGAACTTACTCATCTTTGCTTTGCTATCTGCTACAACATACGGGGCATATCTGGCTAATTGAGTAAACTTGAGAGAATACTCCTGCACTGTCATATTGACATGCTTTAGGTTTATAAACTTCAAAACTTTTTCTTTCCTCAGCTTTAGTGAAAAGAACCTATCCAGAAAAGTAACTGTAAACTCCTTCCATTCTATGGACCCTGCATCTGTGGCCCTCTCTGCCTTCAAATCTTTGAATAATGAGTGATCCATATCCTATAACTGGTATGCGGCTAACTTAGTACTCTCAACAGGATTTACCTCCATGATATCTGTAACCTTCTGTACCGGATCAAAAAACTCCTAAGGGTTCTCATTTGACTTAGACCCAGTAAAAGATGGAGGTTTCATTCGGGTGAAGTCTTGAATCCTGACAGCAACAGTATTGGCCACTGGGTTGGTTGAAACCGTAGCTAGTCATTGATTCTGAGCTGCCATAGAATGAGCTATGGTGGTAAAGGCTACTCTAAACTCCGCGTGGGAGATATTATTGCCTAAAGAATCTGGATGGATAGGATGAGGTGGCTAACTGATCTCCCATTCTTCTTCAATGAGTCCTATTTAGAGTCATATTCAGTAAATAGAAGAGAAACCAGGATTAGAAAGAGAGTGTAACTAGAGCTCATGCTCACTTGCACAATATGAATATTGAAAGAAGAGAAACTATTCCTAAAATATCGCATAACCTCTTGCCCATAAGTGTGGCGCGTAATACACTCATGCACAAGACTCTACGAGATGCGACTTCCAGACTTCCTAGGGCTCTATTGAACCTTAAGCTTTGATACCAAGTTTGTAATGCTCTGGGTCTGTACTCCGAATGCTACACGGTGCTCATAATCCTGAGGGACCATAAGCTAACCCATGACTGGTACCTGCTGTAATAACTGAACAATAATTTTGAATAATATGCAAAATTAGGTGGAACATGCCATAAGGTTCAATCTATAAATAATACTGAATAATACTAAATATGATATTAAATACCAAAATTAAACATAGTACTAAAATTTGAACAACTATCTAAAAATACTCTAGTCTGAGAAGCCTCTAACTATCTGAACTGTGGAGTTGATGGGACAAGCCCCCAACTAACTCCATCTACTGAAATAAAATAAAGCATATACTATAAATGATAAGCATGTCCTCGAACTATGAGGGCTCACCACAACTCTAAAAACACTGAGAGTATGATTTATAGAGGGTGCTCTGGAGCTCTTGCGTTGGAACCTATGATATAAGACATCATAGTGCAAAAAAGCATGTGTTAGTACTTTGAATATACTGGTATACTATGTGAGGCAGGCTGAAATACATGGGTTCATATGCATGAACAATAATAGCTGAATAACATGAGTATAACCTAATAAGAGTACATGCATGAATATGTATACTGTAACTGAAATTATGATAACACTGAACACTGAGTTTGAATACTGATCAACTGATTAACTAGATAGCCAATACTATACTACTAATAACTAGATGACTGTATATGATCATCCTAAATTTTGAGGAACTATTCTAGTTCCGTACGGAGTTTAGTTGGGTGACTATATATGATAGCCTTGAATCTGTATAACTAAACTGAATTCTATTTTGAGACTGAGACTGAAACTAAGACTGTGAGAGGTAATCATCTAACTGACATACCCCTTCTCTAACTGATTTAGGATCCAACCTATAACCCAGTTGGAAGGGTGTCAAAACTATTCCACGGGTAGAGACTAGCTGTGAGTTAGCCCTCTCTGACAGGAAGCTCTTGATATGTGAGCTAATGCTAACACATTTGAGGATTTTAACTAAGAATAATTACAACGTCTTAAGCAAATTTTGTCGTTTTTGCTTGTTTTATGTTTGATTTTGCAGTAGAAGCTATGATGCAAGAGAACCAACAAGGATGGAAGCAAAGGAGTTGAAATCTGAAGTAATTCAAAGAGAAGTGTGGCTGACGTTTCTGATAAGTCGTCAGCCCTTTGATAAGGTTTCAGCTTTATTATCAGTCTCAGATAGAGAATTCACTTGAGTTGAGAGTTGTAATGATATTTTGTTATAAGTTATCAAGGAGATGATAGGTCATCAAAATTGTCATCAGCCTAAGGTAGAACATGAGGGCTGAGGTAGAGACTTAACGATATTTGTGATACGTCATCAAGGAGTTGATAGGACGTCATCGGTTGTCATTGGCTTTAGGCAGCGAGTATCAAATGCAAAGAGGAGCTAACGATATTTGTGATAAGTCATCAGTCTCCTGATAGGTTATCACAAATGGCGTCACCTAATTCAAGGAATTTTTGGACTTTATTATTTTATTTCCATAATTAGAGTGAACTATTTAAAGCATTGTTGAGGGTTTTTCTTGGAAAAAGAAAAAAACTTGAGTATTGAGACACGTATTTTGATATTTTCTCTCTAGTTTCATGACCTTAACAAGCAATTATTTTGAAGAGATTATCATCATTATTTTGGGATTACAATTGTGATCTAATCTGAGAATGTCTAGTTTCTATTCATCTTGTGGTAAGTTTATCTTTCCAATCATGAATATAACTAGTTTTTTCTATTATTACATTATGAGTGGCTAAATTCCTTTAACTTGAATTATGGGATCTAGGGTTAAGTCTTGATAAGGTGCTGGGTGTTTAAGATTCAAAAGGTGTAGGACTCCTTGATAATTCTAAGGTTTTAATTATCATCTATTGGTTACAAATGATAGATAACACCTGCTTTGATTTGCTTGAGGAAGAAATAAAATATAGTGGGAAGCGAATTATTAATAGGTACTTGGAAGCACTAAAAACTTCCATTTAATAATTGACGCGGTAACAAGGTTGATTAACCTGAGGTAAAATCTGGTCATGAATATAAATTCCCTATGTCCGAGAGGATTAGGTAATTAAATGCTTAAGTAGGTCGAGAGACATTTAGGCATAACTTCTATAAAGATAATTTGTTGTCCTACCTACTGTGAGAATCTTGAACCACCATTAGTATCTGTCAAGTACCAAAACCCCTAGTGAACATAATTTTAGTTTTTCCATAAATTCTTGATTATGAACACTATAACTAAAGTGACCAACAATTACTTGCTAAACTAAAAACCCCCATTTCAGGAAACATCCAACTATCAGTTAATTAAATTACAAACGACTTAAGTTCACACCATATTCCCTGTAGGATTTAACCCCAACCTAGTTGGGTTTTATATTGACAATGATCGCTTACATTCTCATAAGAGAGGTGTAGTTTGAGCGTTATAAAAAAATGGCACCATTTCCCGAGAATATGGTTGTAAATTGAAGTTGGGTGCACTAATTGATTGTTAGTCAAGTTTCCTAGTTTTACGTTTATTTATTGTTTTTGTTTATTGCAGGATCGTTGTAGTGTATGCCAAGCACCATAAGTTCTGAGGAACCATTATTACCACTTAATCTGGAACCATAATGAATTGGAAGAATGGCAGAATAGTAAGAGGCTAACAGATTGGCAGCCTTAGATAAAGCTCAGGTGAATGTGCAAAATGCTGGTCAACAAGCACGACATCAAAATCACAAGGATAAAGATTTGGGAGAGGAGGAGTTGCTAAATCCTGGTAACCCAAGGCATGCAGAGAAAGTAGATTCACCAGTATGACATAATGTTAATAGGAACCGTCTGTTCTGAGAAAGGCAAGAGTACCAGCCGGTCCAGTATGACCTCAATGATGATAATGATGGATTAGATAGAGCAGATGCAACGGGTGCAATCATTCCTCCACCGTTATCACCTGGGGATAAATTCAACATTACGAGTACTATGATTCAACTCCTCAATCTGTAGGGGTTGTTTGGTGGCCTTTCTAGGGATGACCCGAACTTACTTCTGGTGAATTTTGTCACTATCTGTAAATCTTTTGATAACCCAGGAATGGGCTAGAATGCTATCCAATTGAGATTGTTTCTGTTGTCTCTATCTGGGGAGGCAACTTTGTGGCTAAATGAGCTGACACCTGATTATATAACCAACTGGAGGCAGTTGAAAGGAGCTTTCCTAGAAAGGTTCTTTCCGCCTTCCAGGAGAGTACAGTTGAGGGATGAGATCAACAACTTTAGGCATCTCCTAATTGAAGCCTTGAATGAAACCTGGGAAAGATTCATGAAGATGATGACACAGTGTTCGAACCACAATATGATGGACATACACTTGATGGAGACTTTGAACAGGGCTTTTAACTCTGTGACAAATCCAATTGTAGATAATGCTGCTAGTGGTTCATTTATTGATTTTACATTCCCAGAGACTTCAAAGATGCTAGAAAGAATAACCAAAAAGAGTTGAGTGTAGTATACCAGAGACTTTGTGGTAGCTATCCCCACTGTGTCTGGGGGTATTACTGCAGAACAACGCAGAAGAGATAAGGAGCGTGACCAAGAGATGGAGCACCTTAAAACATAGATGGACTTGCTAACCAAGCACTTGCTATCAGGTGAGACTGAGAAGGTGAAAGCTGTAGGATCTCAGGATAGAGTTGATGCTAATGCAGAAGAAGAGGCGAACTATGTTAATAATCAGGGGGTTTTCGAGGAAATTACCAAGGGAATCAAGGTTGGAATTATTATGATAAGCCTGGTTATAAAGATAGGGAGCAGGGAAATTGGAGGAACAACAATTATAGGAGCGGGCTCTATGTCTCTTCTGGAAATCGTGAGGCTGCTACAATAAATTTTAAAAAGATGTCCATGGAGGACATGATGGGTAAGTTGTTAAAGGGAGTGAAAGCTACCAAATCCGGTGCGACTATCATGAAGACTGATCCATTATCTATTAGTTAGTTAATAAACTCGCACTCCACCGCAATCAAATAGTTGGAGCAACAGATGAGCCAACTCTCCGCAGCATTCAACCAGAGAAAGAGCAGAACATTACCAAGTGATACGGTTCAAGATCTGCAGAATAATAGCTTTTGTATGGTGATTACCACTAGAAGTGGTAAGATATTACCTGGCCCTTCTGTAGGCAAACATGTAGTTAATGAGGTAGTTAATAATGAACCAGAAGAAGGAGGTCCAGTGGAGTTTGAGAAGCTGGATAATTCTGATGATGCTACAGAAAAAGAGAAAGAAAAGGAAAAGGAGGTAGTGTTGAAAACTATCCCAAGACCACCACCTCCCTTTCCTCAGCGGTTGAAGAAAAAAACTGATGATGCAAATTTTAGTAAATTCATGGTAATGCTCAAGCAATTGATAATAAATGTGCCTTTATTTGAGGCACTTGAGCAAATGACAGGATACACAAAGTTTATGAAAGAACTTGTCACAAAGAAACGGAAGGTTAGCCATGAGACGGAGGACAATCTTCTTCATTGTGGTGCTATCTCTACAAGGTCTTTAGTGCAAAGAAAGGCAGAACCAGGAGCATTTACCATCCCATACACTATTGGGTCCCTGAATTTCACAAAAGTGCTATGTGATTTAGGAGCCAATATAAACCTAATGCCACTTGTGGTGTACAAGAAACTGGATTTGATGGATCCTACCTCGACGAACATGTGATTGGTGATGACAGATAGGTTTGTAAAGCAGCCAGTAGGCATATTACATGATGTATTGGTAAAGGTGGCCAACTTTATTCTACCTGCTGATTTTGTAGTCCTAGACTATAAGGTGGATTTTGAAGTGCCCATCATCTTGGGCAGACCATTCCTTACAACCGGGAGAGTGATCGTAGATATGAAGCTGAATGAGCTAAAGTTTAGGCTAAATGATAAAGAAGCACGATTCAAAATACACTCATATATGACACAACAAAAAAAGATGAGTGTTTTCTCAACCGTGGACGTATTCTATGAAGATGGTAAAGAGGTTTCAACAGGTTGTCTTGGTGAAGTTTGAGTAGTCAAGATAACCAAGTCGTGTCATGACATTAATTCAGGCACTATTGGGAGACAATCCAAAATTTTTATGTTCCAGCAAATTATTTATTTTTGTAGTTAGGTTCTTATGCAAAGAAGGTGGAACCGATATTTTTTTTGATAGGCTGTCACAATTGTGATAAGCCATCAGATTTGTCATCAGAGACATCAGCTCTAAGGTAGGGTCTGTTGAGGCTGATGAAATTTTTGATAAGCTATCACATTTGTGATGGCTTATCAAAAATATCATCAGAAAAAAACCCCAAAATTAGCTGAAAGTATGGGCCCAGGTAAAATGATCTGACCCGGCCCAAGACACTATCTTTCCACCTTCCCGCTTATTTCCTCTATTTTACTTAAAGTTTTATTTCTTTCCATACTTAGTTTATTTTCTTCCCTTTTTAAAAAGTGTTTCCAACTAAAACAAAATAAAGATTCCTTATGTGTGTGGGTTTGCAATCAAAATCAAGAATATTTCTTTACTTCCTCTTGCTCGTGTAATCAAAGTGAAGGTACCCACTAGGTATGCTCGAAACCAAGCCCTTCTTTTCAATTGGTAAGTGATAAATTGAGGTGAACCCAAGTTCCCAAGAAGCTTGAATCAAGTTATCTTGCAAATGGCTGAAAATCGGGAACTAGGGTTTGCTGTGCAAGATTGGGACTTACAATATTAACTCAAAAATGAGAAGCAATGGGGTTTTAGGGAGAAACCAGATTAATAAGCAAGTTAGAGTCGAGTTAGAGTTGTATCCTGTGCTGACGAAATTCATGATAAGTTATCACAACTGTGATGTCATATCAAAAATGTTGTCAAAGGTTGCTAAAAATATTGTGGGTTCTGTTTAGATCTGATGACATTTATGATAAGTTATCACAACTGTGACGGATTATTAGAAATGTCGTCAGAAGTTAATAAAATTTCATGGGTTCTGTTTAGAGCTGATGAAATTTATGATAAGCTATCGCATTTGTGACGGCTTATCAAAAATGTCGTCACACTTGGGATCTGAAGCATGAATAATCCCTTTCAAGGGGTGTATAACATAAAATGATTGATGTGTTTGTGTTTATACTCTTGAGGGTCGACTAATGGTTTTTCTCTTACTATAGGTTGTGAAATGTCACCTAAAGGAAAGAACTCAAAATCTACAAAGAAAGTGATCAAGGGAAGTGTACCTCGGAGACTCTTCAGCGAAGAGTCTAATTATGAAGAGGAAGAGCCTCTTCTCAGGAAGCAAAAGAAGAAGAAAAGCCCTAAAAATCCTTCACCACCTCCATCAGTTGAAGTGGAGGAGAGTGAAGAGAGTGAAACTGAGCCAACAACATCTGAACATACAACTTCTGAGCAGAAAACCTCTAAGAAATAAGATTCTAAACATGCTGAATCTTAAGAGCATGATTTAGATCATCTTGATTCCGGGGAGCATGACTCTGGGCAACCTTAATCTGTGGGACCATCAACTGAGTCCCCTTCTACCGAGCCATAAGATGAGGAAGAATCTCTGATTAGGAGAACTATGGTTAAATACAAGAATCCTGAAGTCCTAGATGGCACTAGGTGGCAAATTCTCAAAGCTTAGAAAATTTTCTTTGATGGGCTTCGCAGAACTAATAGAAGGGTTGTTAAGAGGACAATTTCGAAGAGAAGAGAATCATCATTAAAGGGTTCAGCAGATACCTTGAGGTGGAGCAGAAATTGTGATTATAATTTAGGATGGACGACAAGAGAAGAAAATTCATTTTTCCCTACACTAGTTCGGGAGTTCTATGCAAACTACCAAGTTCTCTTGGAAAACATGTGTAGAGAAGGGGAGAAACAAGCTGACCAACCTTTGTTGGATAAAGTCCCGGTACGGGGTGTAATGGTAGATGTTTCTGAAGCAACAATCAACAGGTTCCTTCATGGCCCAAACTTCACTCCTCAGGCCACTTCACCTACTTTCTATGCCCAGTTGAAGCATAGGGAAAATCAACGGTATTGGTTAGCCACGCTCATAGCTTATGGAGAACTGGAATGGCTGACCAACCTAAGTAAAAGAATCTTCAAGGCCTCCCTAAATTTAGAGGCAAGATTTTGGTGAGGTATTATACGTACCTGGTTGATGCTCACAGATGGTGATAGTATCCTCGGGGATGATAGAGCAATACTAGTCACAAGTTTTATGGCTAACTACAAATTAAACTTTGGAGAGATCATCACCAAAGAGATAAAAATTTGGGTCTCAAGGTTTGATACAGCATATTCCTTCCTTTGTTTGATTATAAGGTTGGGTAGGGCAGCCAATGTGCCCACAATTTTAGGGTTAGAAGAAGAAATCCTTCCCAAGAAGACCCACAATCCTATTCGAAATGAGAAAAATAAGCCTAGCCTAATGCTTGACAGGGGTGCAGATATTCCAGCTGATCCACCAGTTACAGGTACCAGTTCAGTGCCTAATGTAGAAGTACATGATTCTAAGGCTGCACCACCAACATCTTCAGCACAAGCAGGTCCAGTGTCTGGAACTGAGATAAACCCTTCAGTTGTGGTGCCTACAATAGAATTTCCTTCAACCCTATGAATTTCAGAAGAGTAGCAAAGCAGTTCAAGTGGTGCGAGGCTTAGCTTGAACTCTTTGCCAAGCAATTTGTGACTGCAGTGGACAAGAGGATTAAGGATACACTCGATTCCTACAATGCTCTGCTGAGTCGAATTGATGAATTGGAGAATCGCTTTAATGCATAGTCGAAAGAGAGGTCAACTCCAGAGATGGCATTATTCAGATCAGACCTAGACAAAGTAATGGTGGAGGTTGGGAAGCTATATAAACACCACTTTATGGTGTCAGCAGATCCGACAGCTAAGGATTCTGAGGGAGAAATCCCAATGCTTGATGTCACAGAGGAGCCAGTGAAGAAAAAAAAGAAGAAAGGTGAGAAGAAAGGCAAAGAAAAGAGAGAGAGGCCCGACAGTGATGAAAAAAAACAGAGAAGAGGGAAAGAAAGAAGTCTAAAAAGGAGGCGATAAAGAAGGCAAGGATTGAGTCCTTAGAGGACAATGAGAGATGGGAGGCAGCCATCCAAGAAAGAGCCATAGGGGCCTCTACTAGTAGGCCTTCAGAGATTGATAGATCAGCTACACCAAAATAGAGCAAGGCTCCTGATCAAGATAGGGAAACTAAGGATGCGATAGTAGGGTCAGGAATTCATAACCCCCGGTATTGATCTATTCCAGGTATACTCTAATCCTAAGTTTAGATTTTCTTTGATTTTAAGTTGAGGGTGTAGGGTAAATTGTTGTTGTGAAATTTTGTAGCTGACTAGGAGAAATACTTATACTTGAGGCAGTTGAATTGTTTTGTAATTTTTGTACACCTCTTCAAGTGGTCTACTTCTTTACCTGTGTGATTTGCATTTAAGTATGACCACTGTGCATCTTTGTATTGCATTAGTTATAGTAACACAATAATCATGGCTAAACAACTGGATGAACTGAATGAGTAGTAGACTGCGATATACCTGTGTGCCAAGTATGTGTGAGATATTACTTAGTTCCCTCTGTATGCTAAAGCAAAAACTTTCTCGGTTAGTCTTACCTAGGTTGAAGAATAGGGGTTAGGAAAGGATCATAGGCTATTTTGATATAAGCTCACTTTAGCCTAAATGACCTTCCCTATGTGCATAATATCCCTTGATCCCTGTTTTGAGCCTGAATAGCCTATTTCTTTTTATGACACCTATCACCTTCCCATCTAGATCATAATGAAAATATTTTGGCCCTGGTCCTCCTTGGACACTGTGCACCTTGACTTAGGCAAATGGCCTAAGTTGAGGGTGGCTATCATAGGGGTGCATGATACAGAATGAGTATGAAGAAAGGTAGTATAAAAAAGTTGGGTGCTGAGGAAAAGAGCAAGAAGAAGAAGAATTGTGAAAAAGAACTGATTGTGGAAAAGATCGCACCCAGCCTAAATAAGTGTGATCAATAAAAGAGAAGAGTGGAAAAGGCTAATGAGTGAAACCCCAAAAAAGCTAGTGTAGTATCAAGGAGGCTTAGTCACTTTAAATACCATCGAATATCATACCATCCCCTAACCTACATCAAAAGCCTAAGAGAAGACCTATAGAGATCCTAGCTAACCTATCTAAAGATATGGGTAGTGAAAATAAGGGAAAGCATATGGTACTTGACATACATTGGTTGGAACTTCGTTCTAAGAGTGAGTGATTTGATTGTCCCCATGGTTATGTATAGGATTACTGATATGAGATGTGGAGGATTTTTTTGCTGTGAGGGGACACCAGATATTTTGCTAGTTGCTAACTTGTTTGGAGAGTGTAATACTGGTATATGCATGGTTAATTTAGTTTAATTAATGTCGTATATTGATTTCTGTATGATGCATAGGTATTCTTTATTGTTCTGTAATTGATTGACCTTGGAGAGTGTGAAAGTATTTTGAGATGATATGGATGATTGACTGCCAAATGTACTTTGTATTCTCTTAGTTGTGTTGAGTTGCTTGAGGACAAGCAATTGTTTTAAGTTAAGGGTGTTGATGTGTTTGCTAATGCTAACACATTTGAGGATTTTAACTAAGAATAATTGCAAAGTCTTAAGTACTTTTTGTCATTTTTAATTATTTTATGTTTGATTTTGCAGTAGAAGCTATGATTCAAGAGAACCAACAAGGATGGAAGCAAAGGAGTTAAAATCTGAAGTAATTCAAAGAGAAATGTGGCTGGTGACATTTCTAATAAGTCGTCAGCCTTGTGATAAGTTAGCAGCTTCATCGTCAGCCTCAGATAGAGAATACACCTGAGTTGAAAGTTGTGACAATTTTTTGTGATAAGCCGTCAAGGAGCTGATAGGTCATCAAAGTTGTCGTCAACCTAAGGCAGAACATGAGGGCTGAGGTAGAGACCTAATGGCATTTGTGATAAGTCATCAAGGAGTTGATAGGACGTCACCAATTGTCATTAGCTTTAGCCAGCGAGTATCAAAAGTAAAGAAGAGCTGACGACATTTGTGATAAGTCGTCAGCCTCCTGATAGGTTATCATGAATGGCATCACCTAATCTGAGGAATTTTTGAACTTTATTATTTTGTTTCCATAATTAGGCTAAACTATTTAAAGCATTGTTGAGGGGTTTCTTGAAAAAAAAAACTTGAGTATTGAGAAACGTATTTTGATATTTTCTCTCTCTAGTTTCTTGACTTGAACAAACAATTATTTTAAAGAGATTATCATCATTATTTTGGGATTACTAGTGTGATCTAATATTAGAATCTCTAGTTTCTATTCATGTTGTGGTAAGTTTATCTTTCAAATCATGAAATAACTAGTTGTTTTGATTATTACATCATGAGTGGCTATATTCCTTTAGCCTGAATTATAGGATCTAGGGTTAAGTCTTGATAAGGTGCTGAGTGTTCAATATTCAAAAGGTAGTAGGACTCCTTGATAATTCTGAGGTTTTAATTATCATCTATTGGTTGCAAATGATAGATAACACCTGCTTTGATTTGCTTAAGAAAGAAATCAAATATACTGGGAAGTGAATTATTAACAGAGACTTAGAAGCACTAAAAATTTCCATTTAATAATTGACATTGTAACAAGGTTGATTATCCTGAGGTAAAATCTGGTCATGAATATAAATTCCCTAATTCGAAGAAGATTAGGTAATTAAATGCTTAAGTAGGTCGAGAGACATTTAGGCATAACTTCAATAAAGATAACTTGTTTTCCTACCTACTATGAGAATCTTGAACCACCATTAGCATTTGTCAAGTACCAAAACCCCTAGTGAACATAATTTTGATTTTTTCATAAACTCTAGATTACAAACACTGTAGCTAAAGTGACCAACAATTAATTGCTAAACTAAAAACCCCCATTTCAGGAAACATCCAGCTATCAGTTGATTAAATTGCAAACGGCTTAAGTTCACACCATATTTCCTGTGGGATTCGAGCCCAACCTAGTAGGGTTTTATATTGAGAATGATCTCTTACATTCTCATTAGAGAGGTGTAATTTGAGCATTATCAGCTCTTTCATCAACCCTCCCTGCCAGGATAACTCGGATGAGAAGTATCAACCCTTATAATGTCTGGCATGAATATATCTCAACCTATATTGGCTATATAGTTCTGTAACACAGGGACTCCTACTAAGGGTCAAGCCCTCTGCTGATAGAAATACCCTCATCCCTAGGTTAATTCAGTGCTGAATCCTACTCCCAATTGAATAGACATTGAACTAATTTCTAGTTTGTACTAGGCTGGACTAAACAATTACTGAGATTACTATTGAGCTGAGCTAAAACTGAGTTCACTGTGTTCCGTTGACTGATGGAATACTACTAAATTTTGTTAGCTGATTGCATTTACTGAGGCCTAGGCTGAATACTGAACTAGACTAGGATATTGTTGACTCTACTGAGTTTTCCTAAGTTCTGTAACTGACTGAGAGTACTACTAATCATGACATGATTGATACTGTTCTATGACTGGCTATGTCGAGTACAAGTACCCCAAGGACTCGATAGCATAAATTAAGAGACATGGCATAAACATGAAACATGTAAACTATAAACTTGATCATCATTTAGTCATTGAGGCATTTTAACAAACACTTGCATGATTTCATTGTCTTGATAGTTCACATGAACAATTGATGTGTGAGCCAATGCTAACACATTTGAGGCTTTTAACTAAGAATAATTGCAAAGTCTTAAGCAACTTTTGTCATTTTTGATTGTTTTATGTTTGATTTTGTAGAAGAAGCTAATATGTTAGAGAACCAACAAGAATGGAAGCAAATGAGCTAAAATCTAAAGTAAATAGAGGCAAAGTATGACTTCTGACATTTGTGATAAGTCGTCAGCCCTATGATAAGCTATCATCTTCATCATCAGCCATACTCATTCCCATTTTATGTTGAAATCCAAAACTTACTCGGTTATTCTTAACTTGGTTGAAAGATAGGGGTTAGGAAAGGATCATAGGCCATTTTGATATTAGCTCACTTTTAGCCTAAATAACCTTCCCTTTATGTATAATATCCCTTGATCCCTGCTTTAGCCTGATTAGCTTATTTCTTTTTATGAAACCTGTCACTTTTCTAGTTTATATCATAATGAACCTATTTTGGCCCTGGTCCTCCTTGGACACTGTGCACCTTGACTTAGGCAAATGTTCTATGTTGAGGGTGGCTATCATAGGGGTGCGTGATATCGAATGAGTATGAAGAAAGGTAGCATAAAAGAAAATAATAAAAAGCTGGGTGCAGAGAAAAAGAGCAAGAAAAAGAAAATTGTGAAAAAGAATAAGTAATTGAGAAAAGACTGCACCCATCCAAAAGAATTGTGATCAAGAAAAGAGAAGACCGGAAAAGGCTAATAAGTGAAACCCCAAAAAGCAGTGTAGTGTCAAGGAGACTTAGTCACTTTAAATACCATCGAGTATCATACTAGCCCCTAGCTTACATTACAAGCTTAATAAAAGTCCTATAGTGATCCTAGCTGGCCTATTTGAAGATCTGGGTAATGAAAATAAGGGCAAGCCTATGATACTTGGCATACACTTATTGGAACTTCGTTCTGAGAGTGAGTGTTTTGATTGTCCCCATGGTTACATATATAATTCCTAATATGAGATAAGGGAGATTTCTTTGCTGTGAGGGTACACTAGTTACATTGATAGTTACTAACTTATTTGGGTAGTGTAATATTGGTCTATGCATGGTTATTATAGTTGAATTGATGCCATATCTTGATTCCTTTGTGTTGCATTGGTATTCTTCATTGTACTTAAACTGACTGACTTTGGAGAATGTGAAAGTATTTTGAGATGATATGGATGATTGACTGCCAAATGTGCTTTATATTCCCTTAGTTGTGCTGAGTTGCTTGAGGACAAGCAATTTTTTAAGTTGAGGGTGTTGATGTGTGAGCAAATGCTAACATATTTGAGGCTTTTAACTAAGAATAATTGCGAAGTCTTAAGCAACTTTTGTCGTTTTTGATTGTTTTATGTTTGATTTTGCAGAAGAAGCTAACATATTAGAGAACCTATAAGAATGGAAGCAAATGAGCTGAAATTTGAAGTAAATAGAGGCAAAGTGTGACTGATGACATTTGTGATAAGTCATCAGCCTTGTGATAAGCTATCAGCTTTATCGTCAGCCATAGACAAAGAATTGGCCTAAGTTGAAAGCTGTGACAACATTTGTTATAGGCCGTCAAGGAGATAATAAGCCGTTAAGAATGCCGTCAGCCTAAGGCAGCACATGAGAACTGAAGCAGAGACTTGAAGAAATTTGTGATAAGTCGTCAAGAAGCTGATAGGGCATCACCATTTGTCATCAGCGTTAGGCAGCAAGTGTGCAAATAAAAGAGGAAGCTAGCGACATTTGTGATAAGTAGTCAGCCTCTTGATAGGCTATCACAAATGGCATCACCTAATCTGAAGAATTTCTGAATTTTATTATTTTGTTTCCATAATTAGGGTGAAATATTTAAAGCCTTGTTTAGGGTTTTCTTAAGGGTTCCGAACCTGAGTTCAGAACATCTTTTGGGGAGACACGTATTTTGATATTTTCTCTCTCTAGTTTTGTAACTTGAACAAGGAATAACTTTGGAGAGATTATCATCATTATTTTAGGATTACTATTGTGATCTAATTTGAGAATCTCTAGTTTCTATTCATCTTGTGGTAAGTTTATCTTTCAAATCATGAATATAACTAGTTGTTTTGATTATTACATCATGAGTGGATAAATTCCTTTAACCTGAATTATGGGATCTAGAGTTAAGTTTTGATAAGGTGCTGAGTGTTCAAGATTCAAAAGGTAGTAGGACTACTTGATAATTCTGAGGTTTTAATTATCGTCTCTTGGTTGCAAATGATAGATAACACCTTCTTTGATTTGCTTGAGAAAGAAATCAAATATAGTGGGAAATGAAATATTAACAGGGACTTGGAAGCACTAAAAACTTTCATTTAATAATTGACGCTGTAACAAGGTTGATTAACCTGAGGTAAAATCTGGTCATAAATATAAATTCCCTAACTCTGAGAGGATTAAGTAATTAAATGCTTAAGTAGGTCGAGATACATTTAACAATAACTTTGATAAAGATAACTTGTTGTCCTACCTACTGTGATAATCTTGAACCACCATTAGCATCTGTCAAGTACCAAAACCCCTAGTGGACATCATTCTGGTTTTTCCATAAACTCTTGATTACAAACACCAAATCTAAAGTGACCAACATTTATTGTCTAATCTCCAAAAACCCCATTTTATCTTTTCGTACCATCTGTTTGAATTCAACTTGTAGCTATATTTTCAAATTAGTTTAATTGCCACTCACATTGTTCCTTGTCGATTCGACCGCGACTCCAAAAGTTGGGTAAATATATTAACGACGACCGCCTTCCACTAAATTGACGTATAAGTTGAGTGTTATCAATAATTTATCAAACACTTGGAAGGTATAGAACATGCGCATAACACTAATCAACATATGAGCACACAAATTCAATCATAAAATTCACAATTTAAAGGCTTTAACATGATCTCACATGGTAAGACATATAAATCAATTAACTCCATATGAAACTTAGCATAACACATGGATTTGAAACTCAAATAATCATTATAAACATGGATATTATCAAACCCATCATGGTATTTATGAAATTCATATACTTGAAGTTTAAAAACTGACTCTTGGACTCCAAGGGTAGAAGAGACCCTTGGATGAACACTTCACATACCTTGTTGAAAAATTTCTGAAAGTTTATGGTTGAATCTTGAGTTCTTGATTTGGAACTTCAGCACCTAGGGTTTTATTCTTGAGCAAATTGGAGAATGAATGAGTATATTTGCTCTCCAAAGAACTTATTTCATGTTTTGGGGTTAAAGAATATGGGGAAAAGACCCAAATGCCCCCACGAATACTGTCTTTTAATGACTAAAAACTGGGCTACCGACACACAAGACGATGCAATGCGTTGATGGCATCGACACGATAGCCAATGCATTGCACCATGTTCGTATCTATTCACTGGAATTGGACGCTGGTAGCTGGGGAAAATATTAATCAACGTGATAGTTGATGTGGCATGCCAAGATCGTGTTGATTCACTATTTTGGGATTCCAAAGGAGCTTCAAACGAAGTCCAAAAAATTCAAAACTTGTCTAGAAACACCTACAGACATTCCTGATCATGAATCAACCTAAACATCAATATTTAATGGACATAAAGGTAGCAAAATAACACTGCCAACCTTCGTAGGTTAAAATGACACTAAGTCTGAGTACTTAGCTAAAGTATTCTAAGTCTGGGACCCCTTGACAAGCCTAAAGGACTGAATTAAACTTAGGATTTTACGGGGTCTTACATGGAGCTTTATTTTTAAAGGAACATTCCAAACTAGACCTCCCTATTTCATTAGGAAACACTTATCTCATTGGCAAATAAGGATGGAGACTTTCATTAAGTCATATGATGTCAAAGTTCAGAAGGAGATAAAACTTAGTGATCTTCTTCTTGTCTCTAAAGACAAAGACAAAGATGGGAAGAAACCAAAAAATGGTGAAACATCCACTAATAGCATTCCATATTTAGAGGACCAATCAATTGTGGCGAATATGAAAAGATCTCCTATTGTGAAACTACAAAAGAAATGTGGGATAAATTGGAAGTAACATATGAAGGACATAAGAAAATCAAACAAACTATTTAAGTTTATTAATATATGACTATGAACTTTTTAAGATGAAGGATGGTGCATCCACTAAAGAAATATATGCTAGGTTTGGATAAATTACTGGAGAACTTAAAGTTACAGGAAAAACCTATCCTGTAGTAGATCAAATCACCAGGATTCTAAGAAGTTTTCATCCTTAGTGGCTTCCCATGGTTGTGGCTCTTGAAAGCATGAACTTGAATAAAATGTCCTATGATGGAGTTAGATGAGATCTCATTGCCTTTAAAAAGGATCACCTGAATAAGAAAGACAAAAAACAAGATGGAAAGAAGAAAATTATTACCTTTAATACTATAAATGAAGAAGATGGTGCCTTGGATACAAATGAACTTGCTCTCATTACAAGGATAATTGTTGAAAGCTAGAAAATATCCTAAAATCAAAAAGGGAAAACTAAATTACTCAAAGGGAAAAAATATGTTTATCAGAACAGAAATGAAGGTAAGTGTTATAATTGTGATAAATATGGTCATATTGCATATTATTGTCCAGAGGCTTGAAGAGGACCATCCAAAGGAAATCTAAAGGCTTTTAGCTGCTGGGGTGATGAAGAACAACCAAAATATGAAAATGATAACATTGGAGACTGCTGCTTCATGACAATTAGAGAACCTAGCCAGGTAAGAGTTAAATCCTGTAATAAATGCTCAAAACTACAAATTTCGCTTGACCTTGCCATAGATGATCTAAATAAAGCTCATAATGAAAAAGAGCTTTATTAAGAGAAAAAAGTGGCTGGGAAGTTAATCTTGAAATTTGTGAAATCAAAAAAGACTATTTACCAGAGGAAGTTTATGATTTAAAAGTCAAAATTAATAGCTTTGAAAAAACTTCCAGTCACAGTATTGTCAGATCAAATCAGTCGACTGACACAACTAAGTCAATGGACAAATATGCAAGTGGTATGCATAATAATAGATATTATAGCTGAGAAGGATCTCAATGATCAACTAACTCAAGTATGTTAATCAAAGGGAGTAATTACAAACATAATGCTACTCACTGTAGGTGTTGTAGTTATGATAGACATCAAAGATCAACAAACTCAAGTCAGTCGAGTAGGTGATATAGTCATAGTCACAATACCTATTATACAACCACTAACCAATACTATAATTCTTTCTATCACTATGGAATGCCTGGTCATAAATACTACTAGTGTAAATTTCATTCTAGAAATCTTACAAAATGGATTTGGAGATCTAATACTGAGTCAAGAAACTATAGGAATATCCATAAGGGACCCATGAATACTTGAGTGCCTAGAAATATGTAATACATTTATTGTAGGAACACTCAAAGCATAAAGGAAAATGGTATCTTGACAGTGAATATTCAAATCACATGACTGGAAGAAAAAGTTTGTTTGAAACAGTAACTGATTTTGATGGAGCTGACATTAGCTTTGGAGATAACTTCTAAGGTAAAGTAATAGGTATTGGTACTATATTCTTTAATAATTCATGTGATATTACTAATGTATATTAGGCCAGAAACTTAAAAAACAACCTGCTGAGCATTAGTCAACTGTGTAATGTTGGATTAGAAGAAAGGTTTGAAATGGATGGTGCATAATTGAAAAACTTGGATGACAAATTCTTGCTGGAAACAAACAAAAAAATGTATATGTTATAGACTCCATCAAAAAGACTAAGGGACATATATGTCTGGCCTCCATCACTGAGGACCTCTGGATCTGGCACAGAAAGCTTGGTCATGCTAGCATTAGCCTATTGAAAAATTAGTTAAGCATAAGATGGCGTCTGGTCTTCCAAATCTTGATGTCAAAAATATTCACATCTGTGATGCGAGTCAGCTTGGTAAGTAAACTAGGAGTTCCGTTCCTATTAAGGATATTATTTCTATAACTAAACCTCTGCAACTACTTCATGTAAACTTATTTAGTCCTACAAGAATTGCTAGCATTGGTGGGAAAAGGTAAGCTTTTGTTATTATTGATGATTATTTTTTATTTACATGGATTCTGTTTCTATCTAACTGTAACACCCCGATTCGCTGAACCGGAATGCAACATGGCGCTCATGACCCCGAGGGACCACAAGTTGACCCATGATTGATATCTGTACCTATATACTGCAAATCATGATATAATAATGTGGAATACATAGAACTGTAAGGCCATAAGTTTCAACTAAATACAATCATGTGGGTAAAAATACCCAAAACAACTCAATCTAAACGTAAATCTGAACATAAATCTGAAAGTCTCTAAACTATCTGAATAAGGAGTTGAAGGAACATGTCTCCAACTAACTCCATAAAACTGAACTGAAGAAATAAATAAATAAATAAAATCATATTGTCCTCAAATTAATAAGGACTCACTGTGTCTTTGCGACTGGAATGCTACCATTACCGCTGGGCTGGAGCTCGTCTCTCAGAACCTATGGTGTAATATGAAAAAAAAGCACCATAGCGCAAATGCGTCATCATAACTGGAGTACTGAGTATACGAGGAAGATAGGCTGAACATAAAGGGTTCCATGCGTGAACAACACTGACTGACTAATATGAACGTGGGAGTGCAAACACACATATATAGAAACTGGGATCGTGAATACGTGATAGCATGACCTGTAAGCTAATACATGGTTTACTGATAACTATCATGACGATACTGAAACTGATAACATGGACGACTGTATCTGACAGTCCTATATATACTGAAATCTGAAGAACGCCCTGAGTTCTTTTACTAAGCCTGATATTGAAACTGTGGGAAGTAGTGTTTAACTGATATGCCTCATGTATACCATTATGGCTAAGCTGGGGTCCAATCTCTGCCCCAACTGAAGGGGTGTCAATACCGTACCATGGGTAAGGACAGCCTATTAGTGACCCTTATCTGGCGGGTACTCAATGAGAATGGTGGGAACCCTAAACTGATAGGATAAGCCACCTCATCAACCCTAATTAGACAGGTTAAGATGTCTCAACCTATGTTGCGTACGTAGTTCTGGAACACAAGGATGACTACTAAGAATCACATCCTGAACTGGCGGGTGAGTTTCCATCCTTGGGTTCACTAGGTGCTAACCTCTACTCCCATCTAGAGGGACTGGACATGAATAACTAACAGTGCATGACTTAATCTTACTGAATTCCATTGACTGGCAGAATGTTATTGATATTTGACAACTAACTAAGATCATGAGGTTTTCTTGAGTCACATGACTAATTGAAGTATATGGAATCATATTTTGAGTTTGGATATCATGAAACATGACATGGATCTAGGTACACAACTATAGTTTTCGGGTACAAGTACCCCCAGGACTCGATGGAAGGAAACTGACACACGTGACTGACTTGATCATAAGAGTAGAGTCCATAATTTATAATATCATAAGTAGGGATCTCATACTAAGCATGGTTATCAACAATGTATTGGATGGAAAGGATTTCATATCACATGGAAGTACTTGCACAATCTTAATATCATGTTCATTGCATAATCACATTGGCAACACATACCAATAGCATGGAAGTTCATGTGGATTGCATGGTTATCATAAATCTTGTTCATAAGTAGGGTTTGCAAGTAAACATAGCATAATCTCATAAGAATAGTTCATGAGTATTCCAACAACATTTACAAGGCACATTATCAACATAGAAGTCATTGGAACATAAGGGCACATCATGAATCCTTCACTTAGTCACAATTTAGCTATATTGCATGATTTCTAGTTTCTTAGGCATTTCATCAAACACCTTACAAGCACATCTTAAGAATAGATGAAATCATCAAATTATACATCATGAACAACCAAATTTACATGTTTCCAACTCATATGATATCATGAAATTCAAAAAAACATATAAAAATTCCATCTTGTGAATCACCCAATATCAACATGATCATTAACACCCAACAATATAAAAATCATACTTTATAATGAAAAAGAGGGTTTTTGATCTTTATGGATGAAAGGGATCCATAAATCAACTCGCGCATACCTTAGAAGGAAGATTCTTGATGATTGATGGAGGAATTTCCTTGAAATTGGATCTTCAAGCTTAGTTACGCAACCCTAGTTGTTTTTATCTTTTAGTGCTATTGGGTGATGAGCTTTGTGATGATAATAGGGTTATAATATGTGTAGAAGCTATATATTTCGCAGGGTTAAGTTTAAGGACGTGTAAGGAGTGTTAAAATACTTAATTACCCTTAAAATAACTCAAAATGGAGTATTTTTGGCAGCTGGAACTGACTTAGGTGGCACCCAAGTGATTTCCTAAGCTAGGTTGGGCGGCGCCTAACCAATCGCCTATGTTTGGGTTGGGCAGCGCCTAACCAATCGCCTATCCTTACTGTCTCTCACAAAAATGGGCATAACTTTTCGCTCGAGTATTGGATTAAGGTGAAATTGGTATCGTTGGAAAGCTAATTCGATTCTCTACAATTTGGTGGGTCTAAATCAGCCAAAATATCACATTAACATTGATTTATACTCGTTCAAAGATGAACCTTGCAAAATCAAACACTAAAACTTGATGGATTCAAAAACTCTTAGCTTGTATTACCTTAAGTGACTCATATAAACATGATTAATGCATCATAAGCTATCCTATCACTAGGATATTCATTGTATATCATGCACTCAAGTATGAATCACAGGATAGGAGATTTCATATATAGGAATACTTATTCACTTCCTACCTTAGAAACATACGGGGTGTTACAATATCTCCCCCTTGGGAACATTCGTCCTCGAATGAGAATTTACTAAGAATGGATACAAGACAATAGAACTTAAACTGAACATGAAGAACTGAAACTTGATCTCATGACTGATATGCTAAACATACTAAACTCGTGCATATCTGATGCACAGACAACTGACACATGAATGCATGATTGAGTAAGAAACGATTAATAGGAACCAAGTTTATACTGGAAACAAGAACGTGAAACTGAATAAGATTAAGGAGAACTGTTACCTTGATCTTGATTTGAATTAGTGGGGAAGAGATGAGGATACTTGGTACGCATATCTTCTTCTTCTTCCTAAGTATCTCCCTCATGAGACTGATTTCACCAAAGAACCTTGACTAGAGGGACTTCTTTGTTCCTCAATCTAGGAGTTTGATAATCTAAGATTTTGACTGGAATCTCTTCATAAGAGAGGCTGTTCTGAATGTCGATGATCTGAATAGGGACAACAACTGCTGGGTCGTCTATGCACTTCTTTAGCAAAGAGACATAGAAGACTGGATGGACTGAGCCTAGATCTGAAGGCAACTCAAGCTTATAAGCTACCTTGCCGAAGCAACAAAGAATTCTGAAGGGACCAACATAGTAGGGATTGAGTTTCCCTTTCTTGCCGAACCTCTTCACTCCCTTCATCGGAGAGATCTTAAGATAGACATAGTCATTGACCTCAAACTTAAGATCCTTTCTACAAACATCTGCATAGGACTTCTGCCGGCTCTGAGCAGCCCAGAGTCTCTCTATGATCAACTTAACTTTCTCTAAGGCGTCGAATACTAAGTTAGGACCTATGATTGAGGCCTCACTAACTTCGAACCAACCAATCGGAGATCTACATCTCCTACCATAGAGAGCTTTGAATGGAGCCATCTAAATACTAGAATGATAGCTATTTTTATATGCAAACTCAATCAAAGGCAAGTGGTCGTCCCAACTTCTCTTGAAGTTAATTGCACACGCCTTTAGTATATCTTCAAGAGTCTGAATGGTCCTCTCTTCTTGACCATCTGTCTGAGGATAAAATGTTGTGCTAAGATAGACTTGGGTATCAAGACCTTTTTGGAATGCTTTCCAAAAGTGAGAAGTAAACTGGGTACCTCTGTCTGAGATGATAGATAGTGGAACATCGTGTAACCTGACTAACTCCCTGATATAGAGTTTGGCATAATTCTCGGTGGAATAAGAAGTACGAACAGGAAGGAAATGAGCTGACTTGGTCATTCTATCTATAATGACCCAGATTGAATCATGCTGATGACGAGTTCTAGGAAAACCCGTCACAAAGTCCATGTTAACTTCTTCCCACTTCCAAGTAGGAATAGTTAACTCTTGCATGGAACCACTAGGTTTCTGATGCTCTATCTTAACCTGCTGACATATAGAGCAGTTAGCCATAAACTCTGCAACATCTCTCTTCATCCCACTCCACCAATAGATCTCCCGCATGTCGTAGTACATCTTAGTGGCCCCTAGATAAATAGAGTATCGCGAACCATGCGCTTTTGCAAGTATTTGCTGCCTCAATTAATCTACACCTGGAACACATAGACGACCCTGACAACAAAGAACACCATCTCCCCCTCGGGAGAAAACCTCGACTTTCTAATTCTAAACTGAATCTTTGAGCTTGACAAGGCTAGGATCCCTGTCTTATTTCTCTTTTACCTCGGAAACTAGAGATGACTCTAAACTACTATGAACACATACACCACCCTCTGAAGAATCGACTAAGCGAACGCCTAGTCTGGCAAGCTGATGGATCTGCTGAGCTATCTTTTTCTTACTATCCTCAACGTGAGAAATACTACCCATGCAGAGTCGACTGAGAGCGTCGGCCACAACATTGGCCTTGCCCAGATGATAAAGAGCACTCATGTCGTAATCCTTCAAGAGCTCTAACCACCTTCTTTGGTGAAAATTGAGATCTTTCTGGGAAAAGACATACTGGAGGCTTTTATGGTCTGTGAAGACATCTACATGAACTCCATTGAGATAATGCCTCCAAATCTTTAAGGCAAAAACTACCGCTGCTAACTCAAGATCATGAGTAGGATAATTCTTCTCATGTGGCTTTAACTGTCTGGAGGCTTAGGCTATGACCTTACCATGCTGTATGAGGAAACAACCTAAACCCACTCTACATTCATCACAATAGACTACAAAACCGTCTGAACCCTCTGGAATAGCTAGAACTAGAGCTGAGGTAAGTCGAGTCTTTAACTCTTGAAAGCTCTTCTCACATGAATCTGACCACTGAAAATTAATCTTCTTCAGAGTCAATCTAGACATGGGAGATGCAATAGAAGAAAATCCCTCGATAAACCATCTATAATAGCCAGCCAAACCGAAGAAACTCCTAATATCTGATGGAGATACGGGTCTGGGCTAGTTTCTTACTGCCTCGGTTTTCTGAGGATCTACCCTAATGCCATTACCAGAAATAATATGGCCAAGGAATGCTACTGATCTTAGCCAAAATTTGCACTTGCTGAACTTACCGAATAACTGGTGATCCCTGAGTGTCTGAAGAACAATCCTGAGATGGTCTGCATGATCACGCTCTGTGCGAGAATAGACCAGAATATCATCTATAAAAACTATGATAAACATGTCCAAGTACTACTTGAACACACGGTTCATCAAATCTATAAAATCTGCAGGGGCATTGGTAAGACCAAATGACATGACTAAAAGTTTGAAGTTACCATACCGAGTATGAAAAGCTATTTTTGAAATGTCACATTCTCTAACTCTGAGCTGATGATAGCCTGATCTGAGGTCTATCTTGGAGAAGTAACTGGCACCCTGAAGTTGGTCGAATAAATCATCAATCCTGGGAAGAGGATATCTATTCTTGACCGTGACCTTATTGAGTTGACGATAATCAATACACATCCTGAGAGAACCATCTTTTTTGCACACGAATAATACTGGCGCACCCCATGGGGAAATGCTGGGTCTGATGAATCCCTTATCTAAGAGATCTTTCAATTGATCTTTCTGTTCCTTGTGTTTTTCTAGTGCCATTCTATATGGCGAAATAGAAATAAGTTGAGTATCCGAAAGAAGGTCTATGCCAAAGTCTATTTCCCTTTTGGGAGGAATGCCTGGAAGATCTTCGAGAAAGACATCTGAGTATTCATTAACAACAGGGACTATTTCAAGGCTGGGATATTCAAAACTAGAATCTTTAACATGCACGAGATGATACCCCCCCTTAGAAATTATTTTCCTTGCCCAAAGGTAGGAAACAAGTTGACCCCTGAACGCTGAAATGCTACCCTTCCACTCTAGGATGGGCTCATTCGGGAACTGAAATTGAACTATCCTGTTTCTGCAGTCGACTGTGGGATAGCAGGAATGAAGCCAATCCATGCCGAGAATAACATCAAAATTAGTCATCTCTAACTCCACTAAATCTGCTGACGTGGATTTCTGAGATATCATAATCAGGCAGTTCCTGTATACCTACTGGGCTATGATGGTTTTACCCACTGGGGTAGAGATTGAGAAGGGATCTTCTAGGACTTCGAGAATGATTCCAAAATTGCCTGCTATGTATGGAGTAACAAAAGACAAAGATGCACCTGGGTCTAGCAAAGCATAAACATGAACATGGAAAATATGTAACGTACCAGTAACAACATCAGGAGAATTTTCCTGATCTTACTGGGACTGAAGAGCATAGAGTCTATTTGAGCGTTGCCCACTGGTAGCACTGGAAATGGCACCCTGCTAGTTCGGGCGACTGGACTGAGCTGTAGAATAATTTTTCTGAACTTGAAGACTTAACTGCAGACACTCCCTAATCCTATTGCATGGCTTGCCACAACCAAAATAGACATCACTACCGGCTCTGCAAATGCCCTTGTGGTTCTTACCATAAGTCTGACAAAAGGGATTCGTTCGGCCACTGCTAGCACTACCCTGAGATTTAGTGCCTGGCGCTTTGTCTCTATTGCCGTCTCTGAACTTTGACACTAGAGTACTGGCAGAGGAAGGAGCTGGAACGGCTGACTTGGAGCAAAACTGTGAATGGTTTCCTCCATCTGACTTGGGGTGATCAAAGTTGAAATTACCTGACCTTGCTCTCTTGTTCTGCCTGTCCCAAGTCTTAAACTTCTGCTCTTCTACTTGCTGGGCATGGGTCATGAGTCTAGCCAAGTTCATATCACTGATCAGCATCGTAGAGCTACACTTATTTACCACGCTATCATTGACCCCTGACACAAACTAGCTCATCTTAGCTCTATTGTCTGCAGCCACATGAGGAGTATACCTGGCTAGCTGAGTAAATCTGAGAGAATACTCCCTAACCGTCATATTCCCCTGCCTGAGGTTGATAAACTCAAGAACTTTGGCTTCCCTCAGCTCTTAGGGAAAGAATCTATCTAAGAAGGCTGTGACCAATTCCTCCTACTAGATAGGGCCTGTATCATCTAACCTCTCAGACTTCCACTGTTTGTACCAATCATGAGAAACATCCTATAATTGGTAGGCGACTAACTCAGCACTCTTAATAGAAGTAACCCCCGTGATGTAAATGACCTTTTGGACTTGGTCAATGAACTCCTGAGGGTCCTCATCAGACTTAGACCCATGGAAAGATGAAGGGTTCATCCGGGTGAAGTCCCAAACCCTAGCTGCTTTGGGATTGGCCAATGGATTAGCCGGAATGACTGGTGGCCATTCAGTTTGTACAGCCATGGACTGGGCAAGTGTGGTAAATACGGTTCTAAAATCTGCATGGGAAACATATTCGCCCAAAGGATCTTTGGGCTGAGGAGCTAGCTGGTTTCTTCTCTTTGGGGCCATGGTCTGGAATAAGAGAAGAATGGATAAGACTGAGAGTTTAACTTGTGATTATGCTCACTAGCATGACATGAATAATAAAGAAAGGGGACTGTTACTAAAACATCTTATAGCCTTCCGCATATAAATGTGGTGCGCAACACACCTATGTACAAGACTCTACTAGATGCGGCTTTCAGACTTCCTAGGACTCTATTGAACCATACCAAGTTGTAACACCCCGATTCGCTGAACCGAAATGCTACACGATGCTCATGACCTCGAGGGACCACAAGCTAACCCATGACTAATATTTGTACCTATATACTACAAATCATGATATAATAATGTCGAATACCTAGAACTGTAAGGCCATAAGGTTCAACTGAATACAATCATGTGGGTGAAAATACCCAAAACAACTCAATCTGAACGTAAATCTGAACATAAATCTGAAAGCCTCTAAACTATCTGAATAAGGAGTTGAAGGAACATATCTCCAACTAAATCTGTAAAACTAAACTGAAGAAATAAATAAATGAATCAAATCATATTATCCTCGAATCAATGAGGACTCACTGTGTCTCTGTGACTGGAATGCTACCGCTACTGCTAGGTTAGAGCTCGTGTCTCGGAACCTATGGTGTAACATGAAAATAAAGCACCAAAGCGCAAATGTGTCAGTACAACTGAAGTACTGAGTATACGAGGAAGGTAGGCTAAACATAAGGGGTTTCATGCATGAACAACACTGACTGACTAATATGAACGTGGGAGTGCAAACACACATATATAGAAACTAGGACCGTGAATACGTGATAGCATGAACTGTAAGCTAATACATGGTTTACTGATAACTATCATGACTGATACTGAAACTGATAACATGGACGACTATATTTGACAGTCCTGTATATATTAAAATCTAAAGAACGCCCTGAGTTCTTTTACTGAGACTGATACTAAAATTGTGGGAAGTAGTGTTTAACCGACATGCCTCATGTATGCCGTTATGGCTAAGCTGGGGTCCAATCTCTGCCCCAATTGGAGGGGTATCAATACTGTACCACGGGTAAGGACAGCCTGTGAGTGACCCTTATCTAGCGGGTACTCAATGAGAATGGTGGGAACCCTAAATTGATGGATTAAGCCACCTGATCAACCCTAATTTGACGAGTTAAGATGTCTCAACCTACGCTGGCTACGTAGTTCTGGAACACAAGGATGACTACTAAGAATCACATCCTGAATTGGCGGGTGAGTTTCCATCCTTGGGTTCACTCGGTGCTAACCTCTACTCCCATCTGGAGGGACTGGACATGAATAACTGACTGTGCATGACTTAATCTTACTGAATTCCGTTGGCCGGCGGAATGTTACTGATATTTGACAACTAACTAAGATCATGAGGTTTTCCTGAGTCACATGACTGACTGAAGTCTATGGAATCATTGCTTGAGTTCGGATATCATGAAACATGACATGGATCTAAGAACATAGCTATAGTTTTTGGGTACAAGTACCCCCAGGAATCGATGGAAGGAAACTGACACACATGACTGACTTGATAATAAGAGTAGAGTCCATAATTTATAATATCATAAGTAGGGATCTCATACTAAGCATGGTTTTCAACAATGTATTGCATAGAAAGGATTTCATATCACATGGAAGTACTTAAACAATCTTAATATCCTGTTCATTGCATAATCATATTGGCAACACATACCAATAGTATGGAAGTTCATGTGGATTTCATGGTTATCATACATCTTGTTCATAAGTAGGATTTGTAAGTAAACATAGCATAATCTCATAAGAATAGTTCATGAGTATTCCAACAACATTTACAAGGCACATTATCAACATAGAAGTCATTGGAACGTAAGGGCATATCATGAATCCTTCACTTAGTGGCAATTTAACTATATTGCATGATTTCTAGTTTCTTAGGCATTTTATCAAACACCTTACATGCACATATTAAGAATAGGTGAAATCATCAAATTATACATCATGAACAACCAAATTTACATGTTTCCAAATCATATGATATCATGAAATTCAAAAAAACATATAAAAATTCCATCTTCGGAATCACCCAATATCAACAACATGATCATCAATACCCAACAATATAGAAATCATACTTTATAATGAAAAAGAGGGTTTTTGAGATTTATGGATCCCTTTCATCCATAAATCTCAAAAA
>NC_061116.1:20091104-20131520 GCF_002878395.1 Capsicum annuum | reverse complement strand
CTTAGGCATTTTATCAAACACCTTACATGCACATATTAAGAATAGGTGAAATCATCAAATTATACATCATGAACAACCAAATTTACATGTTTCCAAATCATATGATATCATGAAATTCAAAAAAACATATAAAAATTCCATCTTCGGAATCACCCAATATCAACAACATGATCATCAATACCCAACAATATAGAAATCATACTTTATAATGAAAAAGAGGGTTTTTGAGATTTATGGATGAAAGGGATCCATAAATCAACTCATGCATACCTTAGAAGGAAGATTCTTGATGATTGACGGAGGAATTTCCTTGAAATCGGATCTTCAAGCTTAGTTACACAACCCTAGTTGTTTTTGTCTTTTAGTTCTCTTGGATTATGAGCTTTGAGATGATAATAGGGTTGTAATATGTTTAGAATCTATATATTTCGTAGGTTCAAGTTTAGGGACGTGTAAGGAGTATTAAAAGACTAAATTACCCTTAAAATAACTCAAAACAGAGTGTTTTAGGCACCTGGAACTGACTTAGGTGGCGCCCAAGCGATTGCCTAAGCTAGGTTGGGTGGCGCCTAAACAATCGCCTATGTTTGGGTTGGGTGGCGCCTAACCAATCGCCTATCCTTACTGTCTCTCACGAAAATGGGCATAGCATTTCGCTCGGATATTGGATTAAGGCAAAATTGGTATCGTTGGAAAGCTAATTCAATTCTCTAAAATATGGTGGGTCTAAATCATCCAAAATACCATATTAACATCGAGTTATACTTGTTCAAGACCCTTGCAAAATTGAACACTAAAACTTGATGGATTCAAAAACTCTTAGCTTGTATTACCTTAAGTGACTCATATGAACATGCTTAATGCATCATAAGCTATCCTATCAGTAGGATATTCATTGTAAGTCATGTACTCAAGTATGAATCACAAGATAGGAGATTTCATATGTAGGAATACTTATTCACTTCCTAGCTTAGAAACATGCGGGGTATTACACTAACAAAGATGATACTTTAAAGAATTTTGAAGTGTTTTGTGAAAACATTCAAAGAGACAAAGTCTACTACATTTCTGCCATCAAGAGTGATCATGGAGGAGAATTTGAGAATAAAGATTTTGAAATCTTTTATAGCACTCATGGTTACACTCATAACTTCTCTGCTCCAAGATTCCTTTAACAAAATAGTGTGGTTGAGAAAAATAGAACTATTCAAGACATGGCTCGAACAATGATCTGTGAAAACTCTACGACACAATTTTTGGGAAAAAGCTGTTAGTACTGCATGTCATATTTTAAACATGTGTCTCACCATACAAATTTGAAGAACACTTCGCTAGAACAAAAAATACCTAAAATTGGCTACTTCCATGCATTTAGATCAAAATGCTTTATACATAACAATGGAAAGGACAATATAGGTAAGTTTGATCCAAGAATTGATGAAGTTATTTTTATGGAATATTCTAACTCCAGTAGATCTTATAGAGTTTTCAATAAACACACTATTTGTATAGAGGAATTTGTACATTTTTTTTTATGATACTAACTATGCCATAAAGAATGTTAATGCTACAGATGATGAGATTGAATAGGTGAAAGAACATAAGTCATCATCCATTGAAGTTGCCTCTACTTCTAAATCAACTGTCATTGTAATTGATCAATCAACATATACCCCCAAATGTTCACTTTGTATCTGAAATCATTCAAAATGAATGGAGATGTGAACCTGACTACCCAAAGAAGTTCACCATTAGTGATCATAAAAAAGGTCTTGCAGCAAAAGAAATGAAAACATAGCCCTAATATCTCAACTTGAACCAAAGAGAGTCAATGAGGTACTAGAAGATACCAGTAGGGTAAAAACAATGATGGTAGAGCTTGAACATTTTAAAATAACAATGTGTGGACTCTTATTCCAAAAATATAGAATATCTCTATTATTTGAACCAAATGGGTATTCAAAAATAAAATGAATGAATTAGGTAAAGTTGTGCTAAAAAAAGCTCATCTTCTTATGATGTGACTTTTGCGCCTGTTGCAAGGTTAGAATCCATTCAAATTTTGTTGGCTTATTCTTATTATAATGGTTTTAAATTAATTCGAATGGATGTGAGAATTGCTTTCTAAACTATTTCATTGATAAACAAGTTTTTGTAAAACAATCTCTAAACTTTGAAAATCCAAAACATCCATATTATGTTTTTTAAGCTTCAAAAGCTCTCTATGGTTTAAGACAAGCTTCTCGAGCTTTGTAGGATAGACTAAGAAATTTTCTAATTCATCATAATTTTCAAGATAAAAATTTGACACAACTTTCTTTCTCAAATAGTCTTCTTCTGGAAATCTAACCATTAAAATTTATGTTGACAATTTTATCCTTGGAAGTTCTAATGCTGTCTTATGTGAGGAATTCTTTGAGTTAATTTAAAGCGAATTTGAAATGAGCATGATTAGAGAATTCTTTCTTGGATTTCAAATCCACCAGTCAACTGAAGGCACATTAATCTCCTAAGGTAAGTACACCAAAAAACTTATTAAAAAATCTAGGATAGAAAATGCTAAGCCATTCAATACCCATATGAGTTCTACATGTATTCTTGAATTAAACGAAGATGAAAAAATAATGACAAGACCAATTATCAAGGTATCATTAGTTCACTTTTATAGCATACAGCTAGTCGACCCAACATTCTTTTTAGTGTATGCAAATGAGCCAGGTTTTAATCAGCTTATAAAGAAGCTCATTTGACTATTGTAAAATATATTATCTAATATCTTATGAGCACAAGTTCCTATGGATTAAGGTATCCTAAGTCCAATGAAATCATTTTGAAAGGTTTCTCAGATGTAGAATATTCAGGTGACAAATTAGATAAAAAAAAGCACCAGTGGTACTTTTCAATTCATGGGAAAAACTCTTGTCTCATGGAATAGAAAAAACCAAAATTGTGTTTCTCTATCTGCTACTTAATCTTAATATATTGCTATAGGGTAATGCTTTGCTCAAATTCTTTGGATGACTCATCAGCTAAGTGACTATGATTTATCTTTAAAACCTGTGAAAATTTTCTGTGACAATTCTAGTTCTATTTATTTGTCTAAAAATCCTGTTCACCATTTTAAGAGCAAAACATATCAGCATTATGAATCAATTTATTAGAGCTCACATTTTAAAAGGTGATATTGAATTGTCGTTTATGAGAACCAATTTTCAATTAGAAGATATATTTACTAAACTTTTTGTTGAAGAAAGATTTTGCAATCTTAGAAATTCTCTTTGAATTACTGAAAAACCTTTTCGAAAAATATTTTTCCATATTTGATATAGTGATTGTGTGGAAAGTGGACTTTCATTAATGTTGACATGATTGATATACAAGTCTCTTGATTTTATTTCCTTTTCCATAGAATGTACTAGGTTTTGTGTAGGGTAATTATGGTGCCTCTCTGGTTTCCAAGGCAACTTTTCATTCATCGCATTGATTCACTTCTCAGCCCCTCTATATATTAGATTCTTCTTACCTTCTCCATCATCATTCTCTCACTTCCTAAAGAATATGGCTAAAGGTTCTAAAGTATCTACTCCAGGCAATAGGAAAAGCTCTCGCATCAAAGAAAAAGGGAAAGTATCTTCCCCAGTTCCTCTTGACTATGACTTCTCTAATCAAAAACTTCCCCTGGCCTCATCTAATTCCTTTCTCTCCCCCCCTCTCTCTCTAGTAAGCATCCCCTTATCCCCAATGACTTAGAGTTCTAATAAGAAAGTGAAGTTTGATTTTGTCAGTTCTCAAAACGTCAAAACAAATTTTTGGAGACCCACGAACGAAACTCTCATTCACTCTATGAAGGGCTTAACTCTTGTTCATGATAGGATCGTTGATTTAGACCTTCTTGAATCTTTGTATTGTTTGTTAAAATCTCTGTTTGAATTCCACGACTGGGGAAACATCTTTTCCTCCACTCTAAAGCGTGTGACATGACCCAAACTAGGGCTTAGTCATGTCAGGTGCCTCATGTACAACCGGGACTGGAGACCACCCCGATACCTATACATAACCGTCCAACACCCTATGTCGGATGAATTTCAAACATATAACAAGATAGAACAATAAATAATCAAAGAAAATAATAAAATACATAATCATAACCATCCAAACAACCAGGCAGTGTAATCCCCAATACGAATACCAATGCTAAGACTGACGCTAATACCAACACCGCCCATGCCCATAGTAGTCACATAAAGCCTCTAACCAAAAACAAAGAACATTCGGTCGGGACATGCCCCCGACCATAGCAAAAACATAAGTCCAATAAATAACCAAAAGTATGGAAAAATATCCATAACATGAAATTGAGTCTTTCAAAGTATGGAAGGAAACCAGGTGTACCATAAATATCCATAAATGCAATCACATTCATACATATATTTATATATTATGCCGGGAAAGGAAATCGGGTGTACCATATATTTAAATATTTAACTTGTACTGTGTAGCTTGACCGTCATAAAACCATCCACGGGCTATATGGGTCAAGTGTTGTCCCCTGAATGGGCCCCAGTGCATGTAGCCGCACGAACTGGAGGTATCATAGGGGCTAGGGATTCTCGTGTACCTTTCGCCCTTTATGATACATAAATACAAGTATAGAATTAGGGGATTCCTATGTACCCAACAAGTATATGGTCACCATGACCACCATTATTTCAGCAAACATGTGTTTCAAGTATCCATCCATTGGAATCACATCTTCACGATTAGCTATCACAACCTGCCATTATTGCCAAATTAAAACCTTTAGCACATAACCAAACTACCAATTCTAGAAGCTAACTACCAAGGCATTATGAATTGGTATCGTCATACCGACTATGGCATGCAAGCAATGTCATTAGCCAACACCTAGGGGATTACCGTGTACCCTACAAGTATTCCAATTAAACCAAGCCATGGACACCAAGGCATTTCCAATCCATTTAAGCAATTTAAACCAATTTATGTTCCATTACCATCTTATGCAATGCAAGGTTTTCAATAAAAGTCAAACCATGTGACCAAAAACATTCTCATTGGCATTTTAGCAAACATGTTGAGGGCATATAGATTCCAAAACCAAAACCAAGAACTAATTAGCCATTCCCATGCAACCAAATGTTCAAACCAATATTATAACATACCATAAATAGAACATGGGAAACATCATCCAACTATTAGTAACCAAAATCCCCAACATATATTTCAAAAACCAACACAAACCCATAATAATGCCATGAAAATCATTGAGTAAAACAAGCATTTATTTTGAACTAACAATGAGGGAGGAGTAACATGCCTTAGATACAAAAGAATATGGATGGAAACCACCCTTGAAAGCCTTAATTGACCATTTTAAAGAAACCCAATCCATTTCTTGAACTATGGGCCTGAGCGAGATTTTAGAGTGTTTGATTTGGGAATTGTAGGTTAAGCAAGTCCCAAAAGTTTTTTAAGTTGTGGGGCCAAAAGAAGTTATGAGGGGAAATTTCCAGAATACCCCCAACTTAAACTGTGAAAATTCCCGTAGGTAGGTATGGTTCGACCCCTCCACTCGTACATACATCATATGAGTGGTACCATCCAGTCGTACTTATAATAGAAAGTTGGACATCCATATATTGTCCATCATATGACTCCCCTTGCCCCACTCGTACCCATAGCATACAAGTAGTACCCATAAGTCGTATCCAAGACAGAATCAAAGAAGTTGACACTGAATAATATACGACTCCAGTATACCACTCGTACCCTATTCTTACAGCTCATAGTGAGCCACTCATACTCAGAGCTAAGTTAATTCACTATGTTTCAGATTAAGTGAAGGATCAACCCAACGACCCATTACCAAACTATACAACCCGTACTTCCAAATTGTAACCACAACAGAAACTTGACCACCAATTACTGTACATCCTATGAGGTGGGGTCACCTATTCGTATCCTCATTATACGACTCGTATGATGAGTCGTATGATCAACAGAAAGCTAAAAACATAGGAAATTTCCAAGGGCCAAAACCCAGGGTATTTTAATTCTCTCCTATTCGGACCATTCATCCTTAAATGATGGGACAAGGCAATATAATCATGATTAAACCCCCAAACATCTCTACCCTTACCTTTAACTAAGTTAGAAAAGAATGATAACAAGGAAGTCAATTTTTCCTTTGACAAAGTTTGAAAAAAAAAAGCGTTATGAAGAACACATACCTTCTACAAAAATTTTTAGAGCAGAAAATAGGAATGGATACTTGGACTTCATGTCCTCTTCATCTTCCCATGTAGCCTCTTTCACCTTATGGTTTCTTCGTAGAACCTTTACCAAGGACATATACTTGGTCCTCAACCAACGAACCTGATGATCTAAGATATGAACTGGGATCTTCTTATAAGGTAGGAAATTCGAAATGCCAATATCCTTGATAGCCACAATTTGCGATGGATCACCAGTACACTTTCTCAACATAGAGACATGAAATACCGGGTGAATGGAGCTCAAACTAGAAGGCAATTCCAACTCATATATAATATTACCAACCCTTCTCAAAATCACATAAGGATAATATATCTGGGACTGAGCTTCCCCCTTTTCCCATACCGCATCACCCCTTTTATGGGAGACACCTTTAGGAACACCCTATCCCTAACATCAAACTCCAAATACCTTTGCCTCACGTTTGCATAGAACTTTTGGTGACTTTGGGCAGCCTTATGCCTATCCTAAATCACCTTCACCTTCTCTATAGCTTGATGAACCAAATCCAGGACAAACATATCTGCCTCACCAAGCTCGAACCACCCAATTAGAGAACTATACATCATACCATACAACGCTTCAAATTGAGCCATCCTAATTCTAGACTGGTAGCTATTTTTATAAGAAAACTCTATAAGAGGTAAGTGATCAACCCAACTATCACCATAGTTAATCACGCAAGCACATAGCATATCTTCCAAAATTGTAATAGTCTTTTATACTTACCCATCAGCCTGATGGTGGGAAGCAATACTAAGACTTACCTTAGTCCCCAACCCTTTCTAAAATAATTGCCAAAAGTGAGATGAAAATTGTGTGCCCCAATCAGCAATGATGGAAATAGGTACCCCATTCAACTTCATAATATCTTGGAGGTACAACCTAGTATAATCCTTAACCGAGAAGTTAGTCCTCACTAGCAAAAAGTGAGTTGACCTTGTCACCCTATCCACGTGACCCAAACCAAATTAAAGTGATTTCAAGATAAAGGAAGACCAGTCACAAAATACATGTTGATTACTGTAATGCCCCAATTTTCTAGAACCAAAATGCCACTAGTGCTCATGATCCCGAGGGACTACAAACTAACCCTTTATGATATCTGTAACTGAGAACTGTATAATATACTAAAATAAATGTAGAAAACTAGTGAAAACTTGCCAAAAGGTTCAAAACATCCAAAATAATTAATACTGAAAAATTGAATACTAATACATCTGTCTAAAAAGCCTCTAACTATCTGAACTATGGAGCTGATGGGACATGTCCCCAACTAACTTCATATATTGAAAATAAACTGAGTCTAATTCCATAATAAAATAAGGATCATCCACGAATGAAGAGGACTCATTGCTATGTCTACTGCTGCTGACTGGGACTGAACTACTAAGGGTACTTTGGACCTTGTGCCTCTGAACCTATGGTGTAAAATAAAACACCATAGCACAAATGCATCAGTACGTAGGAATATACTGAGTATGCAAGATGAGGTAAGGCTAAATACAAGGGCTTATGCATCAACAATTACTTAACCAAATAATCATGAGAGTACTAAATGAGGACATATGCATGAATGCACAAACCATAACTAAAATCATCGTGACTTTGAATACTGAACTCGGATACTACTTTACTGGCGTCTGAACTCACTACTAATATTGAGATACTGAATAACTAAATCTTCTGATATTGATAACTAAGTAATGAATTTCAAATCAGTCCTATCTAGAGGGTGATCTCTGAATCTAATGATAATGGGAATGCTCGACTGAAATCTGAGATCAGCCCTATCTAGCGGGTGATCTCTGTATCTATTGATAGTGAGAGTACTTAGCTGTATCTGAGATCAATCCTAGTACTTAGCTGAATTTGAGATCAGTCCTATCTAGCGGGTGATCTCTATATATACTAATAATGAATATGATTTGACTTAGTCTGAGATCAGTCCTATCTAGTGGGTGATCTCTGAATCTAATAATACTTAAGCTGATTAACTAAATCTAAAAACAATCCTATCTAGCGGGTGATCTTTGAGTCTATTGATAATCATAATTATTGATTGTATCTTACAATCCTTACTCTGTACAACTAAACTGAGTTCCTTTACTAAGACTGATTCTAAAACTGAGATTGTGGGAAGTAGTCATCTAACCGATATGCCCCTTCTAGCTAAGTTGGGGTCCAACATATAACCTAAGTTGGAAGGGTGTTAGTACCGTTCCACGGGTAAAGACCTCTCTTGTGGAGTCAATCCTATCTAATGGGTGACCCCTGGGATTAGTCCTATATATATATAATATAGTAACAGGTGATCCTTGAGTATGTCAGTCCTATCTAACGAGTGGCATCTCATACCTACACTAGCTACATAGTTCTGGAACTTAGGGATTGCTCCTAGGGATCTTATTCCTCTCTAACGGGTGAGTCCCCATCCTTAGGTTTGCTCGGTGCTAAGTCCTACTCCCAACTGAAAGACTCTAAACTGATTATTTTTCTTAAACTGTACTAGACTGAGCTGAAACTATTACTAATCTTATTGAGTAACTGAGTTAAGCTAAGTTTACTTGATTCTGAAGACTGATGGAATACTACTGAATCTCATTATCTGACTGAATGATACTGAGTTCTGAATTGATTACTTAAATGTTACTGAGGTCTGAACTGAATTATTGAATACTACTAAGATCTGAGCTGAGTACTGAACTGAAGTTGGAATGCTAATGATACTTGGAGTACTGAGATTTCTTAAGTTCTATAACTGACTGAGTTTTAAGGATCATGGCTTGACTAAGACTATCATGAAAACTAACATGGCTCTAGACAGCAACTAATTTATTGGGTATAAAAACCCCAGGACTTGATAACATAAAAGTAAAACATAGCCATCTTAAATAATCGTGACCAGGGACTTTCATTCACCATTACAATCATTAAAGCATCTGTTTAAGCACTTGGGAATCATAAACATGTGATAGTATAAGGAGACATGCTAGTGACTTATATTCTATTCAACAAGGTCTTACAATAAACACTTATCATGAATTGAAGAGAACGTAATTAGAGGATTTCATGCTAATATTTCACAACTTACGCACTAAGGCTTTTCAAAAAAACACTTGGCATGCATAAACTTATACATAATTGGGGATCTCTAGTCAACATGCTATAATGGCTCTAAATCCATCAGATAAGCATTTTATCAAACATATGGGGAGCATGCTTTGGTTATTCAACAATTTCTACACTTAATTGACATAAACACATCACTTAACATGCAACTTGAAAAGGTTTTACCATGAACATCACATGAATATCACATACTAGGATCAAAGCTTGAAACTTTGTAACCAAATCATGAATTAAAACTCAAAAATAACATAAACTTCAACTTCAATTCATATGAATCATGAAAAACTCATAAATATAAGATCTTTGAATTTAAAAAAGGATTCTTGAACTTCTTGGGTGAAAGGAACCCAAGAATTAATATCTGTATACCTTACTACTTGATCCTCGAAAGATTAATGGTGAAACCTTGATCATTGGGGTCTTGATTTTGGAACCCTAGCTCTTGTTCTTGAGGGAAATTAAGAGAAAACAATAATATTTGGGTTTAATATGGCTGAATCCCGTGTTACGGAGTATATATAGGGGTAGCAAAATGATCGTTTTTCCCTTAGAATTAAAATCCAAAATTGGAACACCGGTAAAAGCTTCACCGCAATGCGGTAAAATCGCGGTGAGCTATTGGAATTTGACAATTCTAAATTTGAGCCTTGGCACGACGTGCCATAATAGTATAGGCTCACTGGATTTTGATGATTGCCATTTTGGCTGACTCCGTGATGCACCAAAGTGCCAAGTGGTACACTATCTCACTAAAATCGCTCTAACTCTTTCATGATATAATCCTCCGAGCCTTATGTGCTCAACTTTCACTTGTTGGCATACTATGCACTTGGCCACAATATTAGCCATATCTTGCTTCATGTTTTTCCTCCAATATATCCCCTTAAGGTCATGATACATTTTTGTCAAACTAGGATGAACAACATAGCGTTAATCATATGCCTCAACCAAGATCCTCTTATGCAAACCATCTACATCAGGAACACATAACCTCCCTTGGTACCGTAAACTACCATCACCCCTAATCTGAAAGGCCATTACTTTCTCCTACCTACATTGCCCTTGATCCTTATCAAGACAGAATATAGCATCTGCTTCTCCTTGATTTCAGCACCAAGAGACAAACGCTTTACTTCCGACACCAATATACCACCATCCTCAAAGTCAAGAGGCAAACTCCAAGGTTAGATAAATGGTGAATGTCCTTTACCAACTCTCGCTTTCCATTATCCACATGAGGTAGACTCCCCATGGATAATCTATTAAAAACATCAACAACCATGTTAGCTTTACCTAGATGATAGTGAAAATTCATGTCATAATCCTTGGGAAACTCAATATATCTACTTTGCTTGAGGTTAAGATCATTCTGAATAACCACATACTCCAGGCTCTTATGATTAGAAAATATATCCACCTATACCCCATAAAAATAGTGATGCTAGATTTTTAATGCAAATACCATAACTAACAGTTCTAAGATATGAGTCAGATAATTCCTCTCATGCACCTTTAACTACCTAGAAGCATAAGCTATCACCTTTCCATGCTGCATCAGAATGCAACTAAGTCCCATACGGGATGCACCATAGTAGACCACAAACCCATCAGTGCTTTGAGGCAAAGACAAGACCAGAGCCAAAGTTAGCTTATTATTCAACTTCTTGAAACTAACCTCACAAGCATCTGACCATAAGAACTTTACCTTCTTCTAAGTTAACTTAGTTAACAGGGCAGCTATAGTAAAAAAACTTTCCATAAACCGATGACACCAATATCAATACAAAGGTTAACACTAATTCCAACACCGCCCATTCCTATAGTAGTCACACAAAGCCTCTAACTGAAAACAAAGAACATCTGATCAGGATATGTCCTCAAACATAGCAAAAACCAAATTCCAAGAAATAACCAAAAGTATGAAAAGATATCCATAATAATAAATAGAGTCTTATAGAGTATGGAAGCTCACCACTTTAGTCTGACACAAATGTTTTTCCTGAATCCAAGTCACTAAACAGGAGGAGTAGTATGGCCGGTCCCTGAATTATGTGGGGATATAACGCCCAAAAATAGATTAGTAGGTAAATGGTAGCATGTACTCAATAATAAGGATAAAGTAATGCCATTATTCAAAACCAAAGTAAATATCCTAATGCAATCACATTCATACATATATATATATATATTATGATGGGAAAGGGAATCAGGTTTAGCATGCATTTAAATCTTTAACTTGGGTTGTGTTGATTGACCGTCCTAAAATTTTCCATGGGCTATATGGGTCTAGTGTTGACCTCTGAATAGGCCCCAGTGCATATAGCCGCACAAATCAAAGATATCATAGGGGAAAGGGTTTATTGTGTACCCTTTGTTGTCCATGATACATATATACAAGTATAAACTTAGGGGATTCCCATTTACCACACAAGTATATGGTCAGCATAACTACCTTTATGTTGGAAAACATAATTTTTAAGTGTCCATACATTGGAACCACACCTTCATGGTTAGATATTATAACTCACCATTATTGCCCAATTAAAACCTTTAGCACATAACCAAACCACCAATTCTAGAAGTTAACTACCATGGCATTATGAAGTGGTATCGCCATACCAACTACAGCTTGAAAGCAATGTCATAAGCCAATACCTAGGGGAATCCTGTGTACCTCACAAGTATTCCAATTAAGCCAAGCCATATACACCAAGGCCTTGCCAATCCAATTAAAACCATTTAAACTAATTTAAGTTCTATTACCATCTTATGCAATGCAAATTTTTCAAAAAAAGTCAAACTATATGTCCAAAAATATTCTGGATGTCATTTTACAAAACATATTAAGCACATATAGTGTCCAAAATCAAAGACAAGAAAAAATTAGCCATTCCCAAGAAACCACATGTTCAAACCAACATTATAACATAAAAACCATAAATAAAACATAGGAAAACATCATCCAACCATTAGTAACCAAAACCCCCCAACATATATTTCAAAAGCAATGAAAACAAACACTAATGCCATGAAAACCATTGAGTAAATCATGTGTTTAGTTTGAACTAACAATGAGTGAGGATTAAAATTCCTTAGATACCAAAGAAGATAGCAAAATACCACCTTTGAAATCCTTAATTGGCCACCTTAAAAAAACCCTAGTATTTTCTTAAACTAAGAGCTTGAGAGAGATTTTATATTGTTTGATTTAGGAATAGTAGGTTAACAAAGTTCCAAAAGTATTTTAAGTCATGGGGTCAAAAGAATTTAAGAGGGTAAATGCCCAGAATACACCCAACTTAAATTGTGAAAATTCCCGCAGGTGGGTTCGGTCTTCACTTATACCCACATCATATGAGTGGTACCATCAAGTCGTACCCAGAACAAAAAGTTGGACTTCTACACACTGTCCGCCATATGACTCCCCTCACTTCACTCGTACCCATAACATATGATAGTACCCATAAGTCATATCCAAGATAGAATCCAAGGGTTTGGACATTAGAAAAAATATACGACTCCGCTATACTATTTATATTTTTTTCATAGATCATATTAAGAAACTCAAAATCAGATCCTAGTCAAGTCACTAAGTTTTAGATTATGTGAAGGATCAACCCAATGACCCATCACTAAACCATACGACCCATACCACCAAACTGTAGCCATAATTAAAATTTGACCACCAAACACTGGACATCCTATAAGGTGGGGTCACCTAACCGTACCCTCACTATATGACTCGTATGGTGAGTCGTATGATCAATAGGAAGCTAAAAACTCAGGAATTTTCTAAGGGCTAAAACCCAGGGTGTTTTAGCATGCTTTTGAGCCCCTTGTTCGTATATTTTATGCAAATTTGTGTTATGTCAGACCTGGTGAGTTTGTAGCCCTCATCATAAGGAAATATATATTTCTTGATTATGCTATATTTTATGCTATATTTGATATAAACTATTTAGGGTTTTCTACCATCTCTAAAAATCCCCGACTGTCTAATTTTAATGTGCTCCTTGATGATACTAAACAAGTTATTGCTTTGGATAACTGTGATTCTCATCCGTCTATTCTTTTTCCTAAATATTTCTTTTTAAATTTTGTGTTATTTGTCATATTATGCCCATAATTTTGCTATTTTGGGATGGATCTCTCTCCACTCTCTCCCAACATAATACTTTAATCATGTTTTACATTGCCACTTAGTGTAAGATTCATATCTTATCCATCATTATCAATTATATGATCTCTTGATCCATTAAGTTTTCCTTATGTACTGATTATTACTTAAATCTTAGAAGCATGTGATATGTCTCTTGGTGTTGTACCCTTCATCTCTATTTATCAATTCTATAATGCAACTGCTTTTGCCAGTATAAGTTATTTTTTAGATGATTATGTGTGGGTTAAAAAATCTAAAAGTTGCTCTATTAGGACCCCTTCTTCTCCAAAGTTGCATTCTTTTCCTCCTCTTCATCCTTTGGGTACTGTATTTGTAGATATGGAGCTGCATCTATTGGAAATTAATTCTAAACTTGACACTCAAGAAAGATCATTTACTTTCTATCACTTTTAGTTGGACAAAATCAAAGACATAAGAAAAGAAATTGGAACTAATGTTGCTCGTCTTTATGTCAAGTTGGATCAAGTCATCAAGGAGGAAACAAAGCTCTCAGCTAAGATTCAACCTACCACTTATTCCCTCTCCACCACCATTGCAACTTTGTTTATTAATCTATAGGATGCTACTACTCAGACTCTGGATTACTTTTTTTGAAAATTTTCCTCTTAGTGATAATTGATATTTATGGGCAATGGCTATTTTTTTGTTTTGGGGTTGTATATGGGCTTAAGCCCATACATAGTTTTAGTTTGTATCATGGTAGACATTTCCTAATTTTATCTATCTATACTTCTTCCTTGTTGATTGATGTCAAAGGGGGGAGAATAGTATTTAATCCTCTTTACAGGGGCAATTTCATAATAGACTCACCTATTCAGGGGGAGCAAATGCCAACAAATTAGTAGAGAGTCTTACAGGACTATCTGCTTACTTAATTATTGTCATCCATAAAAAAAGGTAGATTAATAATGTTAAGTTTTGATAAGTGATTTCATGATTGCTTTGTCAGGATTTAGTATTAAGAAGAAATACTTAGTAATTCTAAAAAATGAAGAAAACACCCCAGATGATAATCCACGAAAGAAGGATGAATTTTTGCATTTAATGAATAAAGATATTCCACACAAAAGAAAGAATTGTTGTATTTAATAGATTGGTTAAATCATGGGATTCCCATGCCTTTCTCTCTCTTTTGTTTAGATTTTACTTGGTTAGATTTTCCTTTTAGTCTTTACTTATTCATGTAAATTGAATACTTCTTATTCATTTTACTAAGAAGAAAAATCTCTTGGGTTGCCTTCTATATCAAGCTTCCAATGGCTAGTAGTAGTCCAATCACTACTATATAAGTATTGGAAGTCAAATGGAAAGGACATACACTTGTCTCAACCTTGTCTAGCTCATTGCTCTACTTTATCCGAGTATTGTATTCTATTAAAGTTTATTATATAGTTAAAAAGTGAGGAGAGAAACACATAGTTGGTGAGGTATTGTATAAAATAAAGAATGAATAAAGAGTATGATTTATAGACAAAATTCTTGAGTTAAAGCGAGAATGAATAAAGAGTGTGATTCATAGACAAAATGCTTGAGTCAATCCTTGTACTTTGATTTATTCAAAAAGAACTAGTAGAATCCCTTGCAACCTAAGGGGACTACAATAATACATATTAGAGATACCAACCTGTAAAAATATCTGTTGTTATTTTCATTCAATACTTTACTTCCTGAAGATTTCATTCTATAATCAATAGTCGACTGTCTGTGTAAGGAAGTCGGCTGTCTGATTAAAAAAGGAGTAATTCACCCCTCCTCTTATTATTTTCACATTTTTCATGTTTTATTTAGTTTCCGTGACTTGTGCTTAGTCTTAGTGTATTTTTTTCTATATCTTTATTGTTTCAATTTCTGTGGATATATATCTACTTAGAACTATTTGTGTAGATAGTGTGAAATACCGTTTGAGACTTTTCTACTTATAGGTAATGTGCTCATAGTGTTGGTTTTACATATCTTATTTTTTGGATTGCTCAGTCAGCCTATGATACCTATAGAGTACACATGGACCATACTAATCCCTATTGTGCGCTTTTAAAATCTAGTATGAGCACCTCACGTGGCGGATGATTTTGTGCAGAGATTCTAAATTTTGAGGTACTAATTTGTTTTAGAGTTTGAGACTGTTCGAACCTCATCTATCCTTGTCTTTATTTATGTTTCAAAGAAAGATATGTATTTTAAATTTCTAGATGTTGTACTTGACTCTCTTACACTATGACACCAAGTTTTCGATTATTTATGATATTTCATTTTGACTTTCACTATTATTATGCTTGTATGGGTCTGACTTCTTTCTAGAACTCTCGCCTTGAATTTTATTGTGGTTGTTTTTTGTTTTCCACTATCAGTTTGGGTGATTGGCCCACTTATCAAGGCTGAGCTGTGATAAGTGACATCAAGACCTATTTTACGATCGTGACAATTTTGATAGAAAAATAAATAGTTTAGCAATAAGTAGGTGTTGGCACAATTATATTTTCTTATTTTGTTTGATATGCTTTTATAATATTTGGGTTCCTCTCATCATTACAGTACTATTTCAAATATACTCACTTCCTTTTATTAGGATACTGCATCTCTATATGATGTATGTATGGACTCTTAGGGTGGTATAGATCCTTGCTAGGTGCTACACTCATTCCATTAGTTTTTGGTGAGCCCCATCTATGATCTAGGGCATTTATGCTTATGATATTACCTTTTGTTTATCTTTGAAACTCATTATTACTTTCTCTCTTGCATGACTTTGAAGATCCATAGACACCATATTCATGTCATGTTTTATTTTGTAAAATTCCTAATATAGCCTCATAGACACCATATACATGTCACATTTTGTTTTTAAAATTCCTAATAAAGTCTCACATGTCCTTTTTCTTACATCATCTATTTTTTTTATTCTAAATATCCACCTAATAAAGTAGTTAATACTTTATAAGAAGCTTTTTATTCCCTATGTATGTATTTATCATGTTCATAAGTTTATACAGTGTTGGTCCGCTTGGTCAAGTTAAGGCACTGGTGTTGGTTTTCCTGATAAATAATTTTGAGCTTGTAAAACTTTGTACTATAGAATGGAATTTTTTAACGAAGACATCTATTATGGGAGAGTACACAGACCTTGAAGAAGTTATCCATTCATTCTACGATCGTTTATGCAATTGAGAGCAATAAGTCCCAATTCTTTTCAAATTCCATTTGTGTTGTATGGGTAAGTGATGAACAAGAATTGTAAGGCTCAAGTGATGACACCATCCATGGGCAAGATTATAAAGTTATTTTTGGGAAGGAATGACAATCATTGATGAAGTTGAAAGTGTAGTAAGGTTCATGTTGTGTGTAAGGAGGTAGTTGTAGAATGGACTATGATGTCAATTAAATATTATTGACTTACTTAAGAAGGATAATATGATAACATCATTATTTTTGTTGGACGAACATTGAGGATTATGGGAATATGTACTACAAGGTATGAATAAGGGTACTTAAAGGAATGAAGTATATCGCACTTAAAATTTGATAGCATACAATGAGAAATATTTTGTATTGATTGAGTCTTCACTATTTTCTGAGTGCGAGTCAACATTCTTTGAACATGAATTTCTGATGCCTGTTGGACTAAGCCATTTCTATGATAGAGGTCTATTGTATGCTACCTTTGTTGGTTATTGTTTTTCTCTTTCAGTTGTTGTTAGTGTTTTAGTTGACCGAGCCTATAGCAAGTTAGTAGTTTGTGAATAAAAGTAGCTAAATCTTTTGTGTTTGTTAGTAGTTGAGTAATAGTAGGAATTGCTATCTTAATTTTACATCAGTAAAACTTTATTTAAAGAGATCAATTGTTGTACTTTAAATGTATGCAAATCTTAGAAAATTGAATAGAGTCCTAGTATTTTTTTTCTCTCCTAAATTTTAGTCTTTTTTCATTAGTGGTATCAGAGATAGTTTTGTGAGAGAAAGGCATAAATAAAATTGAAGTAGGAACGTAAACCTATGGCTTTAGAAAACATAATGCAGGCATCTATTCCTCTCGTTGATGTTCACAATGACCATTGGAGAATGTTGATGGAGAATTCTCTATGTTCAAAGGAGTACTGGCAAGTGGTTCTTGATGGCATACCAGAACCAACAGATGGCACAATAGTGTTAGATGCACAAAGAGCAGATGCACAAGCAACAAAGGTGAAGGACAACACGACAAACAATTATGTTTTCCAGGCAATTGATCATTCAATATTGGAAACTATTCTTTCAAAAGACACCTCTAAGTAGAATTTACACCCCATGAAGAAGAAATATCCATGATAAACTAAGGAAAGAGGAGCAACTTGAAGCAGTTTATTTGGACTTCAAAATCTTTGAATAAAATCTGGAGATTCAGTTATTGACTATTTTTCACTGGTGATGACAGTTGCCAACAAAATGCAAATATACAGTGATAAGTCACATGAAGTTACAATTAATGAGAAGATTTGTAACACCCCACATTTTTAGACGAATTAAAATCTTTGTTCATATGCGTACAGACTTGAACCCAATTATTCTATGTATATACATGAGTGATTATCTGATATATGGTATGGGAATATCTTTGTATATTGATCGAGGTCACAATACCCTTCTAACTCAAAGAAGAGTTGAGAACTTTTCTATCGAAAGAGTTTTGACAAATGCTCCATCTAGGGTACACTTTTGCTGAGTGTATCTCCCAGAATATATTGATTCAAGTGTCGTACTAAATATAAAATAAAATATTTGAGAGTTAGCTTTCCAACGCATCTAGTTTCACCTTAATCCAATAATGAAGTGGGAAGTTATTCCCATTTTACCTCAGCATATCCATCTATCATCAAGGTGACGACAAGGCTGATAAGTTATCAACAAGTTGACGACCCATTAGCCAATTCGTTAACCTTAGGAAGAATATTTGAAGAAGGTGATGACCAGGCTGATAGGTTATCAACCAGGTGTACAATCCATCAGCCAAAGTCGTCAACCTTAGGCAGTAACTCTAAAAGAGTTGACTACTAGGCTGATAGGCTATCAACAAGTTGATAAGCCATTAGCCAAGTCGTCACCCATAACCATAACATGAAAGGGAGTTGATGACTAAGCTAATAGTCTATCAACCAAGGTTATAAGCCATCCATCAAGTTATCAACTAAAGAAATTTCAGCAATTCTTATTCAGCTTTAGAGGGTTATTTTGGTCTTTTCCTCGCCTTAAACCCTACCTCCACGACTTAAAATCCTCTATTAAGCATATATTTTACCAATTAATCTTTTGTTCCTTAGCTAAGAGATGGAATCCATATTTGTTTATCTTGATTATAATTTAAAGGAAAGATAAGAATAACTGGTGTTCATTATAAACCCTTATGCTATTTTAAGGTGGATTACCTAAAGTATGAGCATCAAGTAATAAGGGAGTAGTATTTAGTACTGATTTGGGTATGAGTCCAAGGTTACATGCCCTAGAACTATAAGCCAACATAAGTTAAGCGTATTCCCAATATGGATGAAGTTATAGATAGTGATCACTTTTGTTAAGGTCCTATTCGGATGGCAAGGGTAGGACAACTCTCCCTAATGTGGGTAAGATATTCGACTCCATAATAGCTCACATGATTTATGTCAGTTAGAAGAACCTCCCACAAGAAACCTTAAAAATAAAGATTTTAGAAACTAAGTGTAAAGACACACAGTCTTATCAGAAATTGTTTTACAGAAATTATTATCTATGAGATTTCAGGTAACACCCCCAAAATCTGATTTTATGGGATGCCACACAGCGCGCCGAACTTCAAGAAGTCCTGAGCAAACCCTGGTTGTTTTCTACAAAATATGAATCTCAAAATAGGGGAATATAAATGTAAAATCATAATAAATGCGAAAAAATGTCTGAATTATCTGAGTATATCAGAAAATACTAATCTCATAAGTCTGATAAAGTAAATAATGAAAATCTGAATACTGCAACTAAAATCTAAAACTGAATCTAGTAATTTGACAAGCCTCTAATGACAGAATCTAGAGAGTCACTGGGATAGGCCCCAGCTGATTCAAAATGTCTGAAATGAATACTGAATCATCTACTAATAAACTGGAAATCTGAATAGCTAAGTCCTCAAACTATGAGGACTCACCAACTGCAGAGATGTAGATGAGATGTTCAAAAATCACTCACCCAACTGAGACTGAGCACCTGAACCTACATTATGAGACAATGTAGCACATACACGTATATGTGGATAAGTACTTTGGGAATGTACTAAGCATCTGGGGGTGAATGCAATAAGTAAACACTATTATCACAATTTATAAAATAATGCATGCTAAATGTAAATAACTCACATAGGCTTGAGAAATCTGAAAAACTGCAGATCATAAATCATGAACAATAAAGCATATAATATAAATCTTATGAGCAATTGTATTCAGTTCTGAAATCTGTTCTATCTTAAGACTACTACATTATCTTATCAACTGTATGGGAAATACTTTATCTCAAGACTTTGAGAATCTTAAAAACCAAAGCTTCCAAAACATATGCTTTTATCTTAAGGCTTTAAACCAATAGACTATTTTTAAGAGTAGGGGACTTATTTTGGGAGGTTCTTCTAACCGACATAAACTATGTGAGCATTCATAGAGTCCAACGTCTTACTGACATTAGGGAGAGCTATTCTACCCTTGCCATCAGAATAGAACTTCTTAGCTTAAGTGATCACAATCTTATTCATCCACGTAGAAGTGGGAATAATCTTAATCCTATGGTGGCACGTAGTTTTGGGGCGTAAAACCTTGTAAACATACCCATCTCGATGCTAAATACTACTCCCATTCATATGCTCAGGATCTTAAGAAAACCACTTCAAAAATAGCACAAGGGTTTACAAGAAAACCAATTATGCTTTTATTTCTTTAAATCTCAAGTCATATGAACAATGTGAATTCTTTATCTTATCTTAGGACCAAAAGGTCAAATCTTAACTGAAAATATAAGAATAATCATATCAAAAGGTGCTCCTAGCACAAATAATCTTGAAATAGAAATCTCTAATTAGGGCTTAATGACCCATGCATTAAACTCATGTCAAAACATCAAAATGTTCATGCTTGATAATGTAAATATTGATAAATCAACTCAAAATCTGGAAATTTCTGCAATATGCATGAAAATATGAACATAAACAAGCAACTCAACTTCTAAATCACTTGAAATCTCATAATCTTATAAATAGTAATATTGGGTATAAGCCCTAACATCAATTTCATGGAAAATCACATAAAATTCAGTAAATTTGTAATTAAAATAAGTAGGATGAAAGGATTATCCTTGTAAAAAAAAACCCCCACATACCTTAATTGATGATCTTAGATGAAAATCTTGAATCTTTGATTCCTATTGTGTCTTTGGAGATGAACTCTTAGAGTTCTTGAATTTGGATTCCTTAATCTTAAACTATGAATCCTTGGTCTTGAAATATTTTGGAGAATTAATGGAGAAATTGTGTTTTCTTGGAGAGAAAGTTTGAGATTTAGGGTTTTCTTTTGAGGGAGAATTGATGAAATAAGCATAAAGTGCTTTGGAATATGCTTAATGATGTGTTTTACACGAACTGAGGCCTTTGGAATTGACCAAAATGTCCCTATTAAACTTTAAATCAGAATTGGAAAAATGACCAAAAATCTCAATTTACTAGGCCACCGCGACGCATAACTATCTTGGTGGCTCACTGGAAAAGGACGAGTGGGAACTGGATTTTCACCGCAACGCACCGCAATTGTGGTGCCCCTTTGGATAGCCATTTTGGCTTCTAGCGCGACGTGCCAATATTGCGTAGGCTTACTGGGAATTGTAAAATGTTAAATAGGACTCCTCCATGACACGCCATGATCATGGAGTCTCACCGGATTATGACAATCGTGATTTTACGCTTCTCTGTGATGCGCTACGGGCACAAATAATAGTGTTGTACAACTGAAACTTAAAATAGCCATAACTTTGTACTCGTTTATCAGATTAAGGCAAATCTTATATCGTTGGAAAGCTAATTCAATTTCCTAAGCATTGAAGGGTCTAAAACTGGAAAATTGCACATGTATAGAAAGTCATTCTTTCTTGAAGATAACACTTGACATTCCAGACATCAAATTGAGTTAAGAAAAGTATGCAGTATTACAATATCTCCCCATTGGAAACATCCATCTTCAAATGTTACTAGTTATACTAAGAATACCGAGGAATCTGAGGATATATCATAGCATGCACAACTAAAATAAATTGTGAAACTAAATCTAAATTATTCTGAGGTTTTGAGTAATTTTGTAAGTTCATGAACTTACATGAGGACAACTATATAGCTGAATCTGTGATTAGAAAAGAATAGAATTAAGGAAGAGTATTACCTTCGGCTAAATATGGGTTTTTGGTTAAGAGGTTAGGGTACTTGGCTCGCATATCTTCTTCTGCTTCCCAAGTAGCGCCCTTAACAAACTAATTCTGCCAAAGAACTTTGGCTAAGGGAACTTCTTTATTCGTTAGTCTATGGATCTGATGATCTAAAATCTCAATTGGAATTTCTTCGTATGAAAGGCTGTTCTAAATATCTGAGCTTTCTAAAGGAACTACAACAGTGGAGTCACCGATGCACTTCTTAAGCATAAAGACGTGGAATACAAGATGAACAGCTGATAGGTATGCGATCAACTCAAGCTTATAAGCCACTTTCCCAACATGACTCAGAATTCTATAAGGGCCAACATACTGGGAAGTAAGCTCCCCTCTTTTTCCAAATCTCTTCACCCCTTTCATGGGTGATATTTTCAAATATACGAAATCATCAACCTCAAACTCGAGGTCCCTTCTTCTTACATCTACATATGAATTCTGATGACTCTAGACTATTTTCAATCTTTCTCTAATAAACTTAACTCTCTCCATAGCTTCAAATAATGTATTATGCCCAAGAAAAGAAGCCTCACCTACTTCAAACCAACCTATGGGCGATCTACATCTCCTCCCATAAAGAGCCTTAAATGGGACTATCTGAATTCTAGAATGGTAACTATTATTATAAGCGAGCTTAATAAATGACAAATGCTCATCCCAACTACCTTTGATATCAAGAGCACATGCACTTAATATGTCTTCTAGAGTTTGGATGGTACTCTCTGCTTGACCATCTATCTAAGGGTGGAAAGCTGAACTAAGATAAATTTAGGTACCAAGACCCTTCTAAAAAGCTCTCCAAAACTAAGAGGTAAACTGAGTACCCCTATATGAGATAATGGACAAAGGCACTCCATGCAATCTGACTAACTCCCAAATATACAACTTAGCATAATCCTCAATTGTATAGGACGTATGAACTAGAAAGAAATACGCCGACATAGTCAATCTATCTGCAATAACCCAAATTGAATCATGATGATGATGTGAAAAGGGTAAACCGGTCACAAAATCCATATTTATCTCTTCCCACTTCCAAGTGGGGATGCAAAACTCTTGCAACCTACCACCAGGTCTTTTGTGCTCTACCATAACCTGTTGACAGGTTGTACACTTAGCTACGAACTTTGCTATATCTGTCTTCATACCACTCCACCAATAGATTTCCCACAAGTCGCGATACATCTTAGTGTCTCCTGGATGTATCGAATAATGCGCATCATGCACTTCAGTCATAATTCTCTGTCTCAACTCATCAATATATGACACACACAATCTACTTGGGTATCTCAACATACCATCTCCCCCTTGGGAGAAAACCTCTACCTTTTGGTCTTTAACTGACTCCTTCAGTTTGACCAAAGTTGAATCCTTGTCTTGTTTTTCCTTCACTTCCGAAACTAGGGAAGATTCAAACCTACTATGAACCCAAACATTCCCTTCAGCTGAATTAACCAACCTAACACCCAATCTATCCAAACGATGAACTTTTTAAGCTAACTCTTTCTTATCATTCTCTACATGAGCAACACTGCCCATAGACAATCTATTGAGGGTGTCTACCAATACATTGCCCTTACCCGGATAATACAACAAACTCATATCATAATCCTTCAATAATTCCAACCAACTTCTCTGATAGAGATTCAACTGCCTCTAATTAAACACATATTGTAAGTTTTTATAATCTGTGAACACATCAACATGCATACCATACAGATAATGTCACCAGATTTTCAAAGAAACAGCACAACAGCTAACTCAAGATCATGGGTTGGGTAATACTTTTCATGAGGCTTAAGCTGTCTAGAGGCATAGACTATGACCTTACCTCTCTACATCAACACATAACCCAAGACAACTCTAGAGGCATCATAATAAATAATGAATTAATCCATATCAATTGGTAGTGTAACGCCCCAAATCTGGTACCCAAAATGCTATATGGTGCTCATGACCCCAAAGTACCACAAGCTAACCCATGAATAATATTTGTAACTCAGCACTGAATAATATACTATAATTATGTGAAATATAAGTTGTAAGGCCATAAAGTTCAAAACTGAACTAATACTGAATATAAAACAATGTCTGTAATGGGGTATAACAATACCTAAAATTGAAATAAACTATCTAAATTATGTTATAGTCTGAAAGCCTCTAAATTGTCTAAAACTTATGGAGTTGATGAGACATGTCCCCAACTAACTCTAAACTACTGAAATAAAAAAGTAATAAAATAATCATGTTATACTCGAATAATGAGGAGTCACTATAAGATTGGCTTCTGAACGTCCAATCTACTAAGGATGCTCGGGAGCTCATGCTTCTAAACCTATGGTATAAAATACCAAAGCACAAATATATCAGTACATTGAATATACTAGTATGAAAGTGAGGTAGTCTAAAAGAAAGGGTTAATATGCATGAACAATACTAATTGACTGAATAACATGAATGTAAGAATACATGCATGAATAAGAGACTATAACTAAATTCATAATAACACTGACATATGAATTCGATTAATATGGATTTACTGATATCTGAGTACTAATACTGGGATACTGAATGACTGATTTTATTAAGTATTGAGGAACTGATGTCATATTACTGATAAAGGAATGACTGTTTCTGATAGTTTTGATTATGAAGAATTGGTCTGATTAACTGTATCTAACAATCCTAAAATCTGAATATTGGTAATATGAATTTCATATAATTAATATTCTATTAGCTAGTTTACTGTGTCTGACAGTCCTAAAATCTGATGGGACTAGCTGAGTTCCATACTGTACTGAGTGACTATATCTAACAGTCTTGATATCTGAAGAACTATCTGAGTTCTATTACTGAGATTGAGTGACTGTATCTAACAATCCTAATTCTGTAACTAAAACTGTGGGATAATTTATCTAATCGAAATGCCCCTAATAAGCTATTATTATTGAGTTTATGTCCAATCTATAACCCCAATTAGAAGGGTGTCAATACCGCACCACTGGTAAGGACAAGCTGTGGGTGAACCTCATCTGACAGTGTCCCCAAAAGAGAATGGTGGGACCCTAATCTGATAGTGTTTAGCCACCTCATCAACCCTCATCTGTTAGTATTAATGTCTTAACCTATGCTAGATACATAGTTCTAGAACTCAAGGATTACTTCTAAGGATCACACCTCAACTGTCAGTATGTCTCCTTATCCTTGGGTTCACTCGGTGCTAAATCCTACTCCTATCTGAATAGATACTGAACATGATTAATTGAACTAAACTAGACTGAGTTCATTGAGTTTAATTGACTGACGGAATACTACTGAGATTACTGAATTACTGAGATTTCTGGGATTACTTGGATTACTAAGTTTATTGAGTTTTCCTGAGTCACATGACTGACTGAATTCTACTGAACATGGCTTGACTGAGGAGCTCGTGAAAACATGATAGTGACTCTAAACACAAAACTATATTACCGAGTACAAATACTCCCAGGACTCGATAGCATGAAAGTGACAGGACATGACATTTCTTGAACACATGACCAATATCAATAACTCATAATACATTAATTTGGGGATTTCATGAAGCACATGGTTATCATAGTCTTGTACATGAATGGAATTGCGTATAAACATGTAATACTTTTATCAACTTATTCTCATGGACATTCCCTCAACCATTCATAATGCACACAATATCATGGAAGTCATTCTTGATCATAGGGTAAAGCATGCATTTATCACTTAGGTCACAATTATGCTATATTGCATAATTTTTATTCTCTTAGGTATTTTATCTAACACCTAGGATGCACGACTTAGGGCATAGGCATGACCATCAAATTAATACAACAAAACTCCATATTTCAACTCAATTTCACATGTTTCAGACCACATACTATCATAGATTCATGAACAACACTTAAAGATTCCAACTTGGGAATCATACAACCATAATCACATGGACATAATCAACCCACAATAAAATATTCATAATAAAAGATTTAAAACTTGATTCTTGAGCTTCATGGATGAAAGGAATCCATGAATGAACACTGTGCATACCTTAGTTCTTGATTCTGTGAAGATGGATGGATAGATTCTAGAATTGTCTTGATTTTGAATTCCTAAATAAAAACCCTAGCTTTTTTTGAGAGAAACTTGAGAGAAACACTATGTTTTGGGTGAAAAATGGATAAATCATGTGTTATTGGGTTTAAATAGGGAGGGAAATTGACCCTTTTAACCCTTTGATGTGTATTTTAATTTTTGTGAAAATTTCTCAATTTTCATCCTTGGCGCGATGCGGAGACATCGCACTGAGATACTGGAAATGGACAATTATAAATTTGAGCCTTGGCACAATGTGCCATAATCATGGAGTCTCACTGGATTTTGACAATTGCCATTTTGGCCTACTCTACGATGTGTTGATGGCTCAGGTGGCACACTACCTTACTAAAAAGGCTCTAACTCTTCTCCTGGGTGTCGGATTTGGGTGAATTTGGTATCGATGGAAAGCTTATTCAATTTACCATATGATAAAAAGTGAAAATATTGAAAATACCATATGTACAAAAGTGGATTCATCTTTAAAATAAGTCTTTGACATCTTTCGAACAAATTTAAGCTAGATAGAAGTACGAGGTATTATAGGTAGTGCTAAGACTGGGTCCTGAAAGCTCTACTCGCAGAAATCTTACCGTTGAAACTTAATCTTTTTTTAGGTCATTCTAGACATAGGGGATGGAATAGATGAGAAACCTTCAACAAAATAGTGGTAATAGCTAGATAAACCCAAGAAACTTCTAATGTCTGATGGAGAAATGGGCCTAGGTTAGTTTCTTACTACTTTAGTCTTTTGGAGACCGAATCTAATGCCATTGGAGGAAATAATATGACCGAGAAAGGCTACTGATCTTATCCAAAATTCACACTTTCTGAATTTGGAGAACAATTGATGATCTCTAAGAGTTTGCAAGATAATTCTTAGATGATCTACATGCTCATCCCCACTACAGAAGTACGCAAGGATATTATCTATAAATACTATGATAAACATATCTAGATACTATTTGAACACTCAGTTCATGAGGTTCATACTGGGGCATTGGTTAGACCGAAAGACATGACTCAAAACTCAAAATAATCATAACAGGTTCTGAAAGCTATCTTTGGAATATCACATTCCCTTACTTTAAGCTGATGATGGCCAGATCTAAAGTCTATCTTTGAGAAATAACATTCACATTGGATTTGATCAAATAGGTCATCAATTCTAGGTAGAGGGTATTTGTTCTTGACTGTGACCTTATTTAGCTGACTTTCGTCAATGCATATTCGTAAAGTACCATTTTTCTTTCACACAAATATGATAGAAGTGCCCCATGGTTAAACACTGGGCCTTATGAAACTTATATCTAAAAGATCTTTAAGCTTCTTCTTTAACCCTTTAAGTTCGGCTGGAGCCATACGATAAGGAGGAATAGATATGGGCTGAGTATTTGGAAGAAGGTCAATACCGAATTCTATCTCTTTATAGGGAGGTACCCTTGGGAGATCTTCCGAAAAAACTTCAGGAAACTCATTGACCACTCGGACGGACTGAATTGTTAGAGTCTCAGACTTAGTGTCTTTAAATCTAACTGGATGGTACATACACTCTTTGGAAATCAACTTTTAGGCTTTAAGATAAGATATGAATGACCTTTGGAGACACTGAATTACCTTACCACTCAAAGACTGGATCATCTGGGAATTGAAAATTTACCACACAGGTGCGAAAATCAACAGATACATAATAGGAATGAACCCAATCCATGCCAAGGATAAGATCAAAATCAACCATATCTAACTCTATTAGGTCTGCTAACATGACCTTATGAAGGACAGTGATAGGACACTTTTTATAAATTTATTTGGCAACAACTGACTCACCTACTGGGGTACAAACCAAGAAAGTCTCAGGGATCTTTCCAGAACATATCTTAAAATTTACTTCAACTAACGAGGTCACATAAGAGAAACTCGACCCAGGGACAACACATAAACATCAAGATGAAAGACACAATGCATACCAGTAATAACATCTGGTGAATCATCCTACTTCTGGCAGGATGGTAAATCATAAAATAGATTCTGGCACTGACCATCACCAGTACTGGATGATGCGCCCTGAGGAGGGGTTGGGCGACCTAGAAGAGCTAGTGCACAAGTGGCTTGAGTCTGGGGATGGACGTCCTTATTTCCTTATCTGGCATACGGTCACTCTTTGATTTTGTGACCCAATTCGCTACAACTATAACAACCTTTTCTATCGTACAAACACTCACCAGGATAGGTCATACCCACTTAACACATGGAGGATAACTGGGCCTACCACTCATACTATTTTGAGATCCGGACATAAAAGACTTACCCCACTGTTCTTGCCTATTTCTGGGTGCAGGAGCACTAGATGAAGAAGGTGCAGGCATAGGTGAATAATTCTAAAACTGCAAACTATTTTCTCCTTGAGATCTAGCGTGGCCATACTCAAACTGCCTTATTCTAGCCTTCTTATTTTCTCTCTCTCTTTCCTTTAACTTCTCTACCTCAATATACTGAGCATGCATTATCAATCTAGCAAGATCCATGTCTCCAATAAGCATGGTATTCCTACACTACTTAACTACCAACCCAGACACACCGGTCACAAACTTACTTATGCTTGACCTGGGGCCAGCCATCTGGTTAGGGGCACACTTAGACAACTGGTTAAACTTGAGGCAATACTTCTTTACTGTAACTAAGTTCTGCCTTAGGTTCATAAACTCTTCTATCTTAGCTTCCCTCATTTCACGTGGTAAGAATTTTCTAAGAACTCATCCTGAAATATCTGCCAAGTCATGGGAGCTATATTCTCCCCTCTACTTTTCTTCTATATTACTACCCAATCATATGCAATATCCTTCAGTGTATAGAATGCTAATTCTACACTGTCCTCTTCAGAAATAGGTATTATTCGGGTGATCTTTATCACCTCATTTAGATAAAATAGTGGGTCTTCACCTGTCTTCGACCCAAAGAATTTTGATGGGTTTATTCTCATAAAATCTCGTATTCTGGCTGTGGCTAAGTCCCCGTCTTGCTGAAGTAGGACTGCAGCCTGACAATTTCCCTGAACATTAGCTTCATAGCTTGTGCTAGTGCTTGAAAGGCAGCCCAAAACTCTGTATATGACACATTCTCATTCAAAGGATCTGTGGCCTGAGGTGGCTGGTTATTATTTCTGCGTGCGTTAGCTTGACGAGGAGGCATCTTTATAACATATGAAAGCATGAGTTAAAAGAAGATAGAGACATTGAATGCACAATAAATCATGAAAGAAAATATGATTTCCTAAAATACTCCATATCCTCTTGCTCATAGATGTGGCACACTTAACACCGATGATCAAGACTCTATGTAACGCAGCTTGTCTGACTCCCTAGGACTCTCTAAACCTTAGGCTCTAATACCAAGTTTGTAACGCCTCAAAATTTGATTTCTTGGGATACCACACGATGCTTTAAACTATAAGTAGTCCTGAGTTAACCCTGACAGCCTTCTACCAAATCTGAATCTCAAAATAGGGGAATATAAATGTAAAATCATAATAAATGTGAAAAACCGTTTGAATTAACTAAGTATATTTGAAAATCCTAATCTCATCAGTCTAATAAATTAAATACTTAAAATCAAAATACTACAACTAAAATCTAAAACTCAATCTAGTAGTCCGACAAGCCTCTACTAATTGAATCTAAAGAGTCACTAGGATAGGCCCCAGCTGACTCAAACTATCTGAAATGAATACTAAACATCTACTAATAAACTAGAAATCTGAATATTTAAGTCCCTAAACTATGAGGACTCACCAACTGCAGAGATATAGATAAGATGCTCAAAAATCACTCACCCGACTGAGACTGAGCACCTGAACCTACATTATGAGACAATTTAGCACATAGACGTATTTGTGGATCAGTACTTTAGGAATGTACTGAGCATATAAGGTGAATGCAATAAGTAAATAATATTATCATAATTTATAAAATCATGCATGCTAAATGTAAATAAGTCACATACGCTTGAGAAATCTGAAAAACTGCAGATCATAAATCATGAACAATAAAGCATATAATATAAATCTTGTGGACATTACATTCAGTTCTAAAATCTATTCTTTCTGAAGACTACTACATTATCTTGTCAACTATATGGGAAATACTTAATCTCAAGACTTTAAGAATCTTAAAATCCATAGCTTCCAAAGCATATTCTTTTATCTTAAGGATTTAAACCAATAGACTATTTTTAAGAGTAGGGGACTTCTTTTGGAAGGTTCTTCTAACCGACATAAATCATGTGAGCATTCTTGGAGTCCAACATCTTACCTACATTGGTGACAGCTATTCTACCCTTGCCATCAAAATAGAACTCCTTATCTTAAGTGATCACAATCTTAGTCTTTCATGTAGAAGTGGGAATAATCTTAATTCAATGGTGGCACATAGTTTTGGGGAAATAAACCTTGCTAACATACCCATCTCGGTGCTAAATACTACTCTCATTCTTATGCTCAGGATCTTATGAAATTCACTTCAAAAATAGTACAAGGGTTTACAAGAAAACCAATTATGCTTTTCTTTCTTTAAATCTTCAGTCATATGAACAATGGATTTTTTATCTTAGCTTAGGACGAAAAGGTCAAATCTTTACCGAAAATCTGAGAATAATCTTATCATAAGGTGCTCCTAGCACAAATAATCTTGAAGTAGCAATCTCTCATTAGGGATTAATGACCCATACATTAAACTCATGTCAAAACATCAAAATGTTTATGCTTGATAATGTAAATATTGATAAATCAACTCAAAATCCGGAAATTTCTGCAATATGCATGAAAATATGAACATAAATATTCAACTCAACTTCTAAATCACTTGAAATCTCATAATCTTATAAATAGCAATATTGGGTATAAACCTAACTTCAATTTCATAGGAAATCACATAAAATTTAATAAATTTGTAATTAAACTATGTTTTGGGCACAAGGATGAAAGGATTATCCTTGTTGAAAAATGTCACCTACCTTAATTGATGATCTTAGATGAAAAGCTTGAATATTGGATTCCTATTGTGTCTTTGGAGATGAATTCTTAGTGTTACTGAATTGGGAATCCTTAATCTTGAACTATGAATCCTTGATCTTGAAATATTTTGAAGAATTAATAGAGAAATTGTGTTTTCTTGGAGAGAAAGTTTGAGCTTTAGGGTTTTCTTTCGAGAGAGATTGATAAAGTAAGCATAAAGTGCTTTGGAATATGCTTAATGATGAGTTTTACATGAACTAAGGCCTTGGGGATTGACCAAAATGCCCCTATTAAACTTTAAATTAGAACTGGAAGTATAATAAAAAATCCCAATTTACTAGTCCACCACAACGTGCCACTATCGTGGTGGCTCGCTAGAAAAGGGCGAGAGGGAACTGGGTGTTTACCGCGATGCGCCAAAATTGTGGTGCCCCTTTGGATTGCCATTTTGGCCTCTGGCGCGATACGCCAATATTACATAGAATCACTAAAAATTGCCAAATATGAAATGGGACTCTTCCGCGATGTGCCATGATCGTGAAGTCTCACTGAATTTTGACAATTGTGATTTGAGCTTCTTCGTGATGCGCTACGAAATCACGGTGTTTTATGACTGAAATTTAAAATAGCCATAACTTCTTACTAGGTTATCGGATTTAGGTGAATCAAGCTAATTCAATTTTCTATTGATTGGAGGGTCTAAAACTAGAAAATTGCACATGTATGGAAAATCATTCTTTCTTGAAGCTAATACTTGACATTATAGATGTCAAATTGAATGAAGAAAAGTATGGGGTATTACATTTCAACATTTTGTTAATGTATGATTAAGGTGAGTATTTTTAAACTTAGTCTGCATGCGTTGAAAGTATACCCAATGTCAGTTCCACCTATTTTACATTTCTCCCATAAGAAAGAATGAAAAGTACAACCTTTAGAAACTAAGTGTTATGGCTCACAATGTTATTCTTATGCTTCATTAATCATGTTATGATTTTGCAGTCTTTGTTTTATTCAAGCTCAAGGTGATTCATTTACACATAGCATGCATTATTTGAAAGTTTACATGAATATTCATTAATTGTTTTAATAAGGCATTCACCCCTATATACTCAGTACATTCTAAAATTACTGACCCATATATATATCTATGTGCTACATTATCTCATAATATAGGTACAAGTTGTAGTGCACACATCATAATTAGATAGGTTACAACTTCTAGTTAGCAGGTGAAGAGTTCTTTTGATTTAAGGACTCGAGTCAATTCTAGTTCTAGTAGTATTTTTATTTATTCAGTCGTATTGATTAGGGATAGTTGGGGTCATGTCCCAGCTACCATATTCTATATTAGTAGAGGCTTCATAGACAGATAGTAGATTTAATATATTTGATTTCACTTTTGCTTTGTATAACCAGAGTTGTAATCGTCTTAAATAGTTTTGTATTGATTTTACTTAGTAAGGACTTCTCTTCACATATTACTTTCATATTAATGATCTTATTTAGGTTCTCATGAGTTATGATAGTATAAGTGTTAGCTTAGGATCACTTGTGGTCCTCAGCACCATATGATGTCCAGGGGTAGTCTCAAGGAGTTGCAAACTTGGTATCAGAGCTAGGTTTGCAAGTGTTATAGGGTGTCTGTGAAGACGTATCTAATAGAGTCTTGTGAAATAGTATGGAGATGTCTATACTTTTCTTCAAGAGTCTACAGGACATTTAAGAAATATTTCCTTTCTTCATACTCTAGGTCATGCTGTAAAGTTGTTCTTATAGAAACTTCTGTGGATTCATGTGTTACTCCATAATTCTCCAGCTATGACTTTTCAAGATAACATGAGTAATAGATTCCAATTCCTCCCAAGTTGATGCTCTCAAATTTACTATCAAAAATTTTAGATATCATACAAGGGGATTGAGAGGAGCTCTCTAGTTTGTTATAAGTTCCTCAAGTCAAAATTTATGTCCCCATCCATATAAGTTATTTAGTTAAGACAAAATAAGAGGTGTATTCGATTCCTTGTTAACCCTTTATTACAGATAGCACTCATGAAAGAAGAGAGCATCTACCTTGAGTATTGAATACAATTTTATTAAGGCAAAGTGTAACTCAAGGTGTTATGATTCATAAGTAGTAGAACATCCTTAGAGTTGGAAGTATGAATTTAGAAGTGTATGAACAAAAAAATTTGGGGTTAGCATATGATTGAGGGTAAAAATTGATAGATCTATGTCTTCTATTAAGTAGGATGGGGATGATTTGTCCTTGTGTGTTGACTAAGGGTTAGTGAATATGTTGTAGGTTTCTTGGTGGAAGGTAGGGAAGGAGTTATTATTTAAGTTAAATTTCAATACACTTAAAGTAGGAAAGTAGTTTTTGATGATATTTCATTGTGTTAGAAAAGTATAGGTTATTAACAAAAGTATTATATTAATAAGAATTATTAATATGGGTTCTCTTTGTGGATGTGAAAAATAAATTGGTTGATATTTGTAGAGCTAGGGGGAGAGTTTAGATATATGGATGGATGAGTACTAGAGATGTGTGGAAGAGGGATGTACTTATGGACTGTAATTAGATATACTGTAAGATTATGATCAAATATTATTATTATAAGGTCCTAGTGGACTAGTGTTTCATGATGTTTTGATAGGTAAGAATAGAGTGTGAAATTATGGTTAATCATGACTAGTACTATAATCTAATCTTGCACAGTGGATGATCATCAAGGTGGAAAAGTGATTACTTGGGATAGTGTGGCAAGTTGTATGGGAGGTAAACGAGTAGGCTTGAGATAATATATGCAATAGTTTAAGTATATTTATTCACAATTAAGTATGATGTTGTAGGAATGATGTAGGGGTGTACCCAAGGTGATATATTGAATTATTTTCTAAGGTTATTACGTGTTATATATTCTTAGATAGTGCTCGTGAGTTTCTAAGAGTGAATAAGGCTAGTCATATATTATATGGTATTCTTGATGTCTACGTTAAGGAGATATATGTAGATGATGCTGAGTCTTTTGGTATGATTTGAGTTAGTGAGGCAGATTATGTGTTTAGTGAAGCAGGTATGTTTGTTGAGTTAATAGAGTGTAAGTCTATGATGATGATTATTAAAGCTAAAAAAAGTTAAGGGTGGTATGCATTAAGAGAGTGTCCAAGAATGAAGTTAGTATTGTTTACATATAGTTTATTCAGGTGAGTGAGCGTTCATATACAGACCGCTAAAGCAAAGAAATTATGGCTCAGTATCGAGGGTATGGAGTAGACCCATAAGCTTAGAATATCAGCTTTGATCTAAGGGGGAGATGGTAGAGTGAAGAACCAAATCAAGTTTTGAGAATTAGATTGTGATACATGTCAATAAGATTTGTGATGAGATAGTTTCCCTTCTTACTCTAGAGTATTCCTTAGATTTCAGTCATTATCACACCATATTCATGTCTTGCGTGATAGATCCATGCCAAGGGCCAATGCTTATAAACTTCACACATATTCAAGTTCATCACCAGCTTCTAGTAAGTAAGTAACAACTTCACTCTGTGATTCGAGTCATCCCTCATAAATCTATGAACTCCAGTCTTAAGATAAATAGCTTATAAAAAGTATGATCAGTTCTCAGAACTAATGATACTAGTGAGATTCATATTAAATTATGTATATCCTCAGTTTAGATCTCTTTAATGAAGCCATGCCTTTGACATTCTATTCCCTAGGCCTCAGTTAAGTGTCCAAGTTATGTATAGTATTTTTTCGTACTTCAGGTCCTTATGTATTAGCCCTTTAGTGACCTCTTCTTATGTTAAGATAGTTTTGATGATAATGGATATGCAACGGTTTAGATAAAAGAGAGTTGATGACCCTCATTAAGAAAGATTATTTATGTTTTTTCTATCTAAGTCTAAAGGATGAAGGATTATTGAGGTAATTCTTTGGTATATGTTATAGTTAGTTGAGAATTCTGGGTATGTCTTCTTAAGAATAGTTTAAGAAAGTTGTTATTGATAGAGGTTTAGATAATATGAGAAGTATGCCTTTATGGGTGTTTGCCTGTAAGTTCATTTGTGGCTATAATGATAGGCTTGAATGTCATGTTGGGATGTAAGTGGATGAATACAATATGCTTTAGTGAATCCATAGTAAAATTTCAGAGTTAGTCATTGAAGTGGAGGCATGTTATGCTTAGGGTGTTAGCTTTAAAAAGATATAGAAAATTGAATCATGTAGTTTAGCCTAGTATTATGGTGTCGTGTGGTGTACCTTGTGATTTGAGTTAGGCTTAATCATGGTGAGAGAATTTAGTTCAGTTTAGACTTTAGTAGATGAATTTTTCAATGCCATGTGAGAATTATGAGTTGAATCAAAAGAGTATGGAATTTAAGGGGAATAGTATAGCTGAGGGAGTAATTGAGAATTGTTGCTAAGCTTGAAAGTAAGAAGTTTCATTGGCTAAGGACTAGTAATTCTATCTTATATTATGATTTATATGTTTATGTTCCATGCTATAGAGTTGTATCAATGTTGTGATTTCTTATTCTGATGTCTTTTCAGATATGCCCAAAATTCTTTTCTCCCTAATATTAATAGAATTTCTGAGAAGAGTGTTGAAGAAATACTCCATTTGAGTATGAGCAGTTAGTATGGTCCAGTCAATATAGCCTGCAATCCAGTTTAGCAATCAACCAAATAAGCTCCTATAGATTTCCAACTTTCCATTTAGTCTTACTACCCAAAGTTTCACGAGTAAGGCCATTCCATAAGGTAAAATGTTCATATTCATGTAAATTACAAATTTAGCTTGGTTTTTGCATCATGCATCAATTTCAGATTCAGATATTAAGTCATGATTCAGCTCATAAATGTTCGGAACCTCATCTCAGCCCTTCCTTAGTATTTCAGCCAAGTCAGTATCATTCGGGGGACGAACTATCCCAAGGGGGAGATGTTTTAATACCCCTAAGTTTTCATGTACTGAATCTCTCAAGTTTTCTTCACGAAACAAGATCCAACTTGAAGTAATGGGTACTCATAAGTTGACTCTCTCATTTTTATCTCAGCCTTATAACAATTCTCATGTCATCGCATGTATTCACAAAATCAATTCAGTCATGTATCATGTTTCAGACTCAGTCATGCTTGATTTGTATATGTTCTCAGTTCTCCCAGTATTCCCAGGTAACCATTCTCATTTGAGGACGAATGTTTACAAGGGGGAGATAATATAACACCCCATATTTTTTAGGCTAGAATTAAAATCGTTATTCCTTTTTGTACAGACTTAACCCAATTATTCTATGTATATACATGTGTGATTATCAAATATATGGTGTGGTAATATCTTTGTATATTGATCGAGGTCACAATACCATCGTAACTCAAAGATGAGTTGAGGACTCTTCTATCGATAAAGTTTTGACAAATGCTCTAGCTAGGGTCCACTTTCTATGAGTGTATCTCCTAGAATATATTGATTCAGGTGTCCTACAAATGAAATATCTTTGAGTTAGATTTCCAACACATCTGGTTTCAAATTAATCTGTTAATAGAGTGGGAAGTTATGCCCATTTTACCTCAGCATATCAATCTGTCATCAAGGTGACGACAAGGCTGATAAGTTATCAACAAGTTGATGACCCATCAGCCAAGTCGTCAACCTTAGGTGGAATCTATGAAGAAGGTGATGACCAGGCTGATAGGTTATCAACCAAGTTGACGACCTATAAGCCAAAGTCATCAACCTTAGGTAGTAACTCTGAATTAGTTGACGACTAGGCCGATAAGCTATCAACAAGTTGATAAGCCATCGGCCAAGTCGTTACCCATAACTAGAACATGAAAAGGAGTTGATTACTACAGTTATATGCTATCAACCAAGTCATCAACTAAAGAAATTTCAGCAATTCTTATTCAACTTTGAAGGGGTATTTAGTCTTTTCCTTACACCAAACCCTACCCCACGACTTAAAATCCTCTATTAAGCGCATTTTTCCCAATTCTCAAACAAATAAAACATTACTTCCTCTCCTACATTCAAGAACAACCATCTAGAGTTTTCTTCACGATCATCTCCCATGTCTCAAGATTCAAATTTAAGAATATCAAGAACTTCAAGATTAGGGTTCCTCACCCAATATTCAAGCCTTTATTTTCAAGATCAAAAAATTCAAGCTTCCTTCCCCAAGAAATTCAAGTTTCAATTTCAAGATTTCTTCAAGAATTAGTTTAATTGAGGTAATGGGGTTATGAACAAGGGTATACTTTCACCCTTGTTCACATATTGCATGATTTAAAGATTCAATTTATTTGTTTTGAATTGGGGTTCATACCCAAGTTTCTATATTTTTGAAGCATGTGATTATCATGATATTTAAAGTTTTAAGTATATCAAGAAGTTCTTACATTGATGTTTTAACTTATAAGATTTATATTATGAATGAGATTGCACTATCTTGACTTGTTGTTTTTGAAGTATTTCAAGAGTTATATTGAGCATGAATTTTTGGTATGAATACCATGAGTTTAAAGCATGAATTTTAAGCCCTAAGTTCAAGTGTTGGAATATTAAGAAGATTATGATTTTAAGCATTCTATGACAAGCTTATTTTAAGATTTAAAGCAAGAATTGATCTTTTGATCCTCAGTTAAGATATAAAATCCACATTTGTTTATCTTGATTATAATTTAAAGCAAAGAAAAGAATAACTGGTTTTTATTATAAACCCTTATGTTATTTTAAGGTGGATTTCCTAAAGTATGAGCATTAAGCAATAAGGGAGTAGTATTTAGAATCGAGTTTGGTATGCGTCTAATGTCACATACCCCAGAACTACGGGAAAACTTAGGTTAAGCTTATTCCCAATATGGATGAAGTTACAGATAGTGATCACTTTAGTTAAGGTCCTATTCCAATGGTAAGAGTAGGACAGCTCTCCCAAATGTGGGTAAGACGTTGGACTCCATGATAGCTCACATGGTTTATGTCAGTTAGAAGAATCTCCCACAAGAAATATTAAAAGTAAAGATTTTAGAAACTAGTGTCAAGACTCATAGTCTTATTCAGATATTATTTTACATAAGTTATTATCTATGAGATTTCAGCTTTCAGTTTATGTATGATCAAGCTGAATCTTTTTTCACACAGTCTATATGATTTTAAAGTATACCCAATTTCAGTTTTGCCTATTCTATATTTCTCCCAAAAGAAAGAATTAAAAAGTACAACCTTTAGAAACTAAGTGTTATGGATCAGGAAGTTATTCTGATGCTTCATTACTCATGTTATGATTTTGCAGTCTTTGCTTTATTCAACATCAAGGTGAGTCATTTACACTTAGCATGCATTATTTGAAAGTTGACATAAATATTTATTATTATTTTAATTATGCATTCACACTCATATACTCAGTACATTCTAAAAGTACTGATCCACATATATGTCTATGTACTACATTATCTCATAATGTTGGTACAAGTTGTAGCGAACATATCATAATCAGACAGGTTGCAGCTTCCAATTAGCAGGTGAAGAGTTCTTTTGATTCAAGGACTCGAGTCAATTATAGTTCTTGTAATATTTTTATTTATTCAGTCGTATTGATTAGGGATAGCTGGGAGTCATGTCCTGACTACCTATAATTTGTATTAGTATAGGCTCCATAGACAGTCAGTAGAGTTGATGTATTTGATTTCAGTTTTATTTTCTATAACCAGAGTTGTAATCGTCTTACATAGTTTTGTATTGAACCTACTAAATAAAGACTTCTCTTCTGCATATTCATTTCAAATTAATGTATCTTATTTAGTTGCTCATGAGTTATGCTAGTGTAAGGGTTAACTTGGGATCATTTTTTGTCCTAAGCACCGCGTGACGTCTAGAGGGTTGTCTCAGGGAATTACAAGATTCTTTAGTCAATGACACTAAAATTTAAGTTTTTCATTTGTTTTATTAAAGAATTTTGTGATATTGATACACTTTCAGTTGATGAACTACAAAGATCATTATTGATCCAGAAGCAAAAAATCACTCAACAAGAAAAGGAGGAAATGACATTGAACGACTCAATAGATGATCATTCTAGAGGACAAGGGTGCAATAAAGGTAATGGTAGAAACAGAGGTAGAGGTAGAGTATGAGGTAGTAGTGTAATCATCAGTGGTGTTACTACCATGATAATCAAGGCAGAGGAAAAGAATGAGGCATCTACAACTCAAAGTCATCAAACAAGTCTAAAATTGTAATGACCCAATTTTCTGGAACTAAAACGGCACACGATGCTCATGATACTGAAGGACCACAAACTAACCCTCTATTGATATCTGTACCTGGACACTGCATAATATAGATAATAAATGCGGAAACTGGCCATAAGGTTCAAAACATCTAAAAATACTCAAAATTTAAAACTAAAGACTGATACATCTATCTAAAAAGCCTCTAAACTGCCTAAACTGTGGAGTTGATAGGACATGTCCCCAACTAACTCCGTCTACTAAAATTAAAATAAATCTAATATGATAATAATAAAAATAAGGATCATCCTTGACTGAAGAGGACTCACAGTTATGTCTATGCTGCTGACTGGGACTGAGCTACTAAGGGTACTCTGGATATCGTGCCTCCGAACCTATGGTGTCAAATAAAACACCATAGCACAAATACGTCAGTACAAAAATATACCGAATATGAAAATGAGGTAAGGCTAAATGCAAGGGCTTATGCATGAACAATTACTTAACTGAATAATCATGAGAGTACTGAATGAGAACACATGCATGAATGAACAAACCATAACCGAAATTATCATGACTCGAAATACTGAAACACAGATATTGTCTTACTGTCATCCAAACTTACTACTAATGCCTGAGATACTGAACAACTGAATCATCTGATACTAATAACTGAGTACTGGAGTTGAGATCAGTTTTATCTAGCGAGTAATCTGGGGATCTGATATCAAGAATACTCAACTGAATCTAAGACTGAGATCAAGCCTATCTGATGGGTGATCTCTAGATCTGATAACAAGAATACTCAACTTAATCTAAGACTGAGATCAAGCCTATCTGATGGGTGATCTCTAGATATGATAACAAGAATACTTAACTAAATCTAAGACTGAGATCAAGCCTATTTGACGGGTGATCTCGGGATCTGATAATGAAATTACTCAACTGAATATAAGACTCAGATCAAGCCTATCTGACGGGTGATCTCTAGATCTGATACAGAATAACT